>NC_141036.1:59865000-59990000 GCF_052040795.2 Danio rerio
TAAAGATGTTTGATGACTACAAAAATATTTTAATAAATAATAAATCGGTTTTGTTCAAATGCACAAAAATATAAGACCTATATTCACTGAGTAATGGATAAAAATATTCATTTTCAAACTGGGGTGTTCATTAAAATAACCGAGTAAATACATTGAGGGCATTGCTTTTATATTCTCACATTCTTTCAGTGATAACTTGTGAGACGGTCCAAATATTGTTGACTGCGCTATACTGAATATTGGATCTGAAATCACATGTATGTATGACTTGAAAGCAACATTAGCACTGTATTTTAATAGTCATTGGCTGCTAATATGATTTCACTACTTACAATTTGCAAACATTACTTTTCTGTAATCTTATTAAGAAGGATAAATGTCTGAATGTGCAAATATAAAATCAACTTTACCCCAAATAGTAAAAATTGGCCTTCAAAAAAAACCCAAATTTTCAAAGTTCCCAAAATATGCAACTTATATTTCTGTGTTATTATTTCAACACACACATAATTTTAGTGTTTTTATAGTGAAGACTAACAATACTGGCATTCAAATATATGACAACTTTAAAAGTTAGATATATTTAAAAAACTAAAAATATATTAAAGAAATACAAACATACAGTAAGAAATTGAGGTGAAATAGTCTTTTATTGGCAAATTCATTCAGTGACAATTTGTGAGACGGTCTAGATATTGTTTACTGCGCTATATTTTAAATACTAGATATGAAATCGCATGCAAGCATGACTTAAAACAACATTAGCACTATTTAATTCACTGTAAATAATGCTATATTTTGATAGTCATTGGCTGCTAATATGATTTCACTATTTAGAACATGTAAATAATACTTTTCTGAAATTATATTAAGCAGAAAGTCTGAATGTGTGAATATAAAACCAACTTTATATCAATCAAATATGACCTTTTTACTCCCTGAAAAATATAAATGTTTTAAATGGGGCGTACTGTATAAGATTACATGAGTTTAAAATGAAAATATGATGAAGAAATATACGATAAAATGAAATATATAATTAAAAATACAAAACAAGGGCCTTCAAAACAATTTAATTTCCAAAATTCCCAAAATATGCAGCTTATATTTCTGTGACATTACTTAAACACACACAGACAGACACACAGTTTTTGCATTTTATATTGAAGACTAAACACTACTGCCCCTCAAATTTGACTTTAAAAGTTAGATATATTATAATATGTAAAAGTTAAATTAGAACATTAACATTATGAACATATTTACATTTTGTAAGTTATAACAGAAATACACATACAATAAGAACAATAATATAAACATGTATAATACTCTATTTATTAATATGCATGTGCATTACGAGCCCTTTTAGACTGCAGATTGCTAGTTTTATATTAACACATTCAGATTTTCTCCTTAATTTAATTTCAGAAAAGTATTCTTTGTTAATTTTAAATAGAGAAATCATATTATCAGTCAGTGACTATCAAAGTACAACATTGTTCACAGTCAAATAAACAGAGCTAATGTTGTTTTCAAGTCATACTTGTATGTGATTTTGACCGAATATTCAAAGTATCACGGTAAACAACATAGGGAGCGAGTCACAAGTTGGCAATGAACGAATTTGCGGTTATAACACCAACTTTACCTCAATGGAATAGAAATATGGGATAAAAATAAAGGAAGATGCAAATGAAAACGTACGTTTGCGCACAGGTGGAGCAGTTGTAGGTTGTTGTGTTGTTGTTGATTCTGATTCAGAAAAACTGAACGCGACGCACATCAGCAGGAAGGTCGACCAAAACACAAGAAACTTCCCCATAATGTGGAGAATTGTACGCTTTAAACAGCAGAACACTGTTGACTTTATGTATGGACCCTAAACTCTCCCTTCAACAGATTAAATACTCCCAAAAAATACTCCAAAACTCCGTTTAAAGCGACTAAAGCCGTCAGATGACCGACGCTGACTAAACACGGAAACACAGCAGCGCTGCGCCTTCAAAATAAAAGTCCCGTGCGCACTTAAAGGGCCATGACACCCCCCACTTTCGGTTAAAGTCTACTTCAGAATTTTTTCAAACGATGCATTATTAATGGGCGTGGAGCTCCGCGAGCATAGGGCAGGAGTGGGCGTGGCCAGCAGGGGAGAAGGGGAGCGAACAAGTGTGCCGCAAGCCTGCGTTTAAGTGAAGGTCTCGGCTGTCAGATCGCCCCCTGGGGGCTGGCTGCAGTACAAGTCATAAAGCCCGCCTCCTCCGTGTTAATGAAGGAGACTTGAGCCCAAATAAAAAAAATTATTACACTTGCAATAAAATGTCCCGAAAGATGGTTCTGGTCGATTAAGGCATTAATTAATGTGCTGAAATAGGTGCAGATCTTCATTTTTGTAAAAAGGTTTTAGCAGTAATTTAATGCTGGGCGTGTCATTGTGATTGACAGCGGTGATTGACAGTTTCTCAAAGCAGCGCGTCTGAGCTTCGGCAGGAGACTGAAGTGTTATTACTCGATTTCTGTGTTATTTTACCATGATATAATGAGTTCAGCAGTAAACTACAGTTTCTGACATACATGATCCTGGTGGAACACTGTTTATTCACTAAGGTCAGGGCTTTTTTCGGGCTTTATTAGTTTGCTGATACACGCCTAGCCACCCAGATAGCAAAATACACTCGGCCCAGTTGCGGCTAGATTCTCGCCTGCCGGAGACTTACCCCTCAGACTGACTACCTCTGCTGGACCTACTGCGGATGCCTGGACTCTGCCCGATTCCAGCCCGAGTCAATCGAGCTAGATGCGGCAGCCGAGCGAGCCGGCGCTGCCCCATGCGAGCCGGAATCAGCCCGCGACGCCGCGAGTACGTTATGCGCTGCGGCCCGGAGCTGGCGCAGTCTGAATCTTCCTCCCACCCACAATTAGAAGATCATGCACTTTTCGTTCTTTTCAGTCTCATGTTAGAAATTGGTTATTGACAAATCAGCATTGTCAGCATTAGTACTGTATTCTTGACACATTTGTACTGTTGTCTTTGGCTTTTTGTCCTCTGCTCCCATCAGTCTGTTCTTTTTTTTATTTTTTTATTTTCTTTACTTTTTTAACTGTATTTCTTATGAAAGTGTATTTAATGTTTAATGTTGTGCTTCTATTTTAGGTGTGACTTTTTAACATTCTGTAAAGGGTCTACGGATGAAAAATAGCCATTCTTGGCTAATTCTGGCACATTTTACAGTAATGTTTATTAATGTGCATTGACCCTGTAAACAAATAAACTAAACTAAAAAAAAAAAAAATTATATAAACCCTCACCTTTGTTAACGTTATTACATTGTGTTGATATGACAGCAAACGCAGGCTACTATGTAAACGCAAAGTGTATCACTGAGTTTAACCTTTGAATAAAGATGCAAACAGCATACATCGCAAATATTTAAATAAAGGACAAAATAAATAACAAAAAAACTGTATTGATTGCACAAGTATTAAATAATAATACAATTAAATACATTTTGTAGTGCACAAGAATTAAGAAATATAAAAATGACAATAAAACTACTCCAACTCCAACTAACATTAAAAGGAATGTAAATTCCTCATTGCCAGATATAATGAAGGCATCGAATAAACCAAATGAAAACGGAGGCAAAAAAATTAATAAATAAACAATTCAAGCGAAAATCAATAAACAATATACTAGCGATGTTGCAGCACATTGTATTAAAGAGCCCATATTATGGGTTTTTGAAAATTCCCCTCCATGTAGTGTGTAACACAGCTCTAAGTGAAGCGAAGTATCCAGCTAAGGCTTAAATCTGTAAGAATACAGTGTTTAAAACGGTTGATTCATCTATAAAAGAGTCGACTCATAGTGCTTCAAACGAGTCGCCTTGATACCGAGTCATTAGGTGTTTCGCCATGACGTACGAACGAAACCAAGTTATTCACGTGCACGCGCAAACCCGGGAGATTTCAAACCTGAGGCCCCGCCCTCTGACGCAGAAACCCACACACACACACACACACAAACATGCCGGTCGATTGAAGACACACTGCAGATGGATATATTGAGTCTCTACCCAAAGATGAAACCTCAGCATTATAGTCAAGCAGTTGGAAACTACTGGAAACTTCTGGAAGCTACATGCTACAAAGAACACTTCATCAGCGTTTGTTAAAGGAAGGATCAGTAAAGAGTAACTTACTGATGGACGTCAGGATGGATTTTTCTTCCTCCATTTCTCAAGTGTAAGTACGTGCGATTAAAGTTGCCTCGTTGACTCTAGCTTGCAAATGTGTTTAGTTGTGATTTGTTACTTGTAACCGCGTGTACTGTATCAGGTTAACTGGCTATATTCTCTTATCTCGTGCAAAGTCACGTTAAAAACGCGACGCGTGCTGCTTTGTTAACGGAGCTCCTTGGACGAGGAGTAGTGTGTGTGTCTGTGTGTGCGTGTGCGCGCGCTGTCGTCCGGAGGTGTGTGTGTTTGTGTGTGTGTGTGTGTGTGTGTGTGAAAAGAGCAGAGTGAGAAGCTAGGAGATCTCCTCAACTGTTTTTGAGTTTTTGCTCAATAAAATAGTTAGTTGTCTGTATTTTCAAGTCCATAGTCTGTATTTACATTGACCCACTGGCAGCTAAACTCCACGCCTACACTATCGAGCGTGTATGAACTGTGATTACTTTTATATTGCTGATTAGCTGTTTGGCATTTCACTCTCTGACTGAAGGCAGTCGACCAATCGCGACAGACTGTCATCGGTCCAATCAGCGCAGATTAGCTTCGCGCTAAGGAGGGGTTTGGGAACAAATGAATCACTGGACGATTCATACGGGAGTCGCTGGGATAATTAGGTAAAAATAAATGCAGATTATAAGACCATGAAAGTGTTTTTTGACCTTGCATGCATATTAAACTGTTGTTGGAGACCCTTGCAACCAAGATATGACCCTATTTCATGTATAATATGGGCTCTTTAATAGTGCAAAGTTTTTTTGCACAAATTGACAAATTGCAGGGTTGGGATGTGTAAATATTTAGTAATCTTGCTGTATTTATCTTCTAAACACACGATTGTTCCCGCATGGTAAATCGTTATGGTGTGTAGGCTATATTTTGGGCTCTGTTGATGGCTAATTAAAAATAAAAACCTTTTTTAAAAATGTACGTGTTGTTTATATGTTATTGTTCATATTTTACAAGTGTTATTTCTACCCCTATGAAGATAACAAATACCAACAACAAATATAACAATAAGAGAATATATTATTTGTGCTCATATTCAGGCTAGAGTGTATAAAAGATCGTTTATTTCTGCAGTCAAGCATTTATTGCTTTTATTAAAGTATAACAGCTTAAATCACACCGTTTTTAAATCGTATATTATTCTGTGTTTTTAAATGTAAGTGCTTCTGTTTACATCAGTGAGCTTTTGTTATACTGCAGATACAGGAGGTGTCGAGTGAGAAGTTCGGGGGGCGTGGTTGATTTTACATAAAGCGTTTGATTGGAAGCTCGACTCCGCTCATTATCGCGGCTCCTCCTCTGGCTCCATCAGACAGTCCTTCTGCGCATGTCAAGGCTCCAATTTCAGCAGTCTTTTGCGACAGTTTGTGCCCGTCAAGCAGGCGTTTTGCCCTCACGGCGTTCAATGGGAAAAGGGGCTGTCGCGTCGTCCATATTTTTTACAGTCATTGGGAGCGAACAACTGTTGATGTCAGTTAGCTCACAAATTGAGACAAACCTTGAGGAGACGCATGAGTTTATAGTTTACAAAGTTAAAATGCAAAGAAATAAACAGTAATTTAATGCCCTGCTACATTTGTTATTTGTAATTTCATATACAGACAACCACAATTTATATCATTATAAAGATAATCGTGTTCATATAAACACTATAAATGAGGACTTCTCCCTCAATCACCGGGTCTGAATCATAGATCTGAATGCAGACTCAGTGCAGCAGGTCTCCTGACCTGTCTAGTTTAACCATTAGCCCTGCTGGTAATCTGGAGGATTTAAGCGAACACAGCAGCACGGCGATGTGTCTGAATGTGAATGAACTCCTGATACAAGACAACATCCGCCATTCTCCAATTCTCGTGCTGCTCTCCCGACAAAAATGCTTGCAGCACACACACAGCTTTGCTGTATGATCGGCCCTGACAGGATCGCGGGGAAAAACATGCAACAAACCCCGTGGATCATGGAAACAAACACATAAGAGCCTTCATAAACGGCTACTGCGTGTTGTGGGTCCGTGTCTCACAGCTTGAGCTTGGCACTGGTCTGGCAGGTCTGCGTCTGCCTTGCCTTCGGAAAGCGCGTGCTGTCATGCTCTCATGAATAATTAAGCAGCCGGTATTTCTCATAGGATAAGGAAACTCCGCTTTGAATAATAATGAGAAACCGACGCATCATCATTGCACTTGCGGTACTGCGCTACGTCGCCGATTTTGATCCTGCCCCAAAAATCATTTTAAACCCGGAAGCTGAAATCAGCTGACAAAAGCTCAAAATTATCCAGTTTCCCCCACAATTAAAGCTGACAGGTGCTAACATTGTCTTAACTGATGCTCAACACACACAAATCTGTTAATATATATAAAAAAAAAAGTTCTCCAGATGTTTTATGTTAGTAATTCTTGCTTAGTTTGATTATATTGTCAATCATAATTCTATATTGTCTACAGATATTCTTATTTACCTTTCGGGACCTTGAACATGATAGAAGAAGGTGAGGGAACAGACCCTGAAATGCAGACAAGCTGAAGGCCGATATCAAAGCAACTTGGGCTACAATAGTACCTCAACTATGTCGAAGGCTGATCGCCTCCATGATGCTGTATTGAGGACATAATGCAGTACATTAACACATTTTTCAGCAGGCCAGCGTGTGTTTAAGATCCTTTTTATTGGTCAAATGAAATATGCTAATTTTGTGAAATGCTGGATTTGAGTTTTTTCATGTTTATCCATAATCATTTAAATTGAAACAAAGGATTGAAATATTTCATTTTGTGTGTTGTGAACTAATAAAACATAAGTTTAACTTTTTAGAACAAATTATTCCAATTTTTTTGGCACATACCTGTAGTCTGACCTGTCACCTAAAACGTTTTTGCAAACCCTACCAGGAGCATCAGCCCCCAAAAACATAGCTGTAGGATCACTCAGGCAGTGTTTCAGACTCAATTTTCTTATTGCTCCCTAATCTCAAACTCTGCAAGAGTAGAGTGATTTGACGCGACCACCATTTTTAAAAGTGAAATCGAATAGGAAGAAAATGGAAAGAAATCCAGAAGTATTGCTTGGAGTTACTAGGAACGTTGTGCACTTGGCTGTATATCTTATCAGGGAAGAGAACGTGACCCAGATTTATCATTTCACTGCCTTCTGAGTGACCCAAAAGTCCGTTCTGAATGAACAGTGAAAATAAAAAGGGATGTCAGAGCTCATTTTCAGCTAAGTTAAGGGAAATGGCACTAGTTAGCTAACCTTTCCCAAACAAATTTTAGATGCCATTTATCAAACTCGAGTTAATAAAACAGAAATGACTGGCCGTGAAGGTCATCAGTTCACCCACCGCTGTTTGCTGAGTGCAAACACAGATGAGGGATCCACTTGATGACTCGAATGATCTTCGTGGCTGCTTCGCGCTTCAGTGTTCGTGTGTCTGGGCCCTGTCATACACCCGGTTTAAGGTGTGATGCAAGTGTTGTTTGCTAGTTTCAGCTGGACAGTTTGACATTTTGCTGCACGCTGTTTAAATAGCAAATACATTTGCGTACTGCTCTAAAAAAGGAGGTGTGCTGAGGCGCATTGTTGGCACGTTGCTATTTTGAGGAACTAAACTGTTCAATAGACCAGCTGAGAGGAGGTCTAAAGTCCAGCGCAGAGCGAGTCAGTTGTGGGCATTGCTTAAACATTGCTTAATACACACAGGATGTGCAGCAATACGCAAATATCTTTACCAATATTATTTATTATATGCAGATTATATTTGTTTTATTAAAAACCAGCTTCGATTTGCCCACCAGTCAACTCACCGGGTTACATAGGCTGAAGCAGGCAAGCCCCCACAGTGTTGACCTGCTGCCATGAACTGAAGTCTAGGAGTACTTGAGTGTGTTACTCTTAATGATGATGTTTGATGCCTAATCTGCTTTTAATGGGTTAAATTAAACTTACTGAATGATATTAAAGTGATGTTTACACACTATTTCTGCATTTTGAAATATCAGCAACAGCTTGAGGTTTGTGTTGTCAATGCAATGTTTACAGTTCTGGTCTTATACTTCTGGGTTTCTTCCCACTGCAGCCTCGCTTTCAAAATGGTGACTGCGTGAAATAAGCGTATGGCAAAAGTCATATTAACAGTGTGGTGCAAAATGTCTATTTATAGTGCCCTGACCTTTTAATAGCAGGGGAACTGCTATAGAATGGCTCGTACCATCACAACAGTCAAGTATGTTTGACATGCTTTTCTCTCTATTTGCCACTTGCTTTTCTTTTGCTGCGGGCTGTTCATTCAATCAACAAATTGCAACCAGTCAAGCACCAAAATCAACTTTCACTTCAAGTTGAGCTAAACCCTCTTTCGCTTGTATGAAACGCGCACTGTCATTGGACAGAAAGAAAACCATAGCTGATTATAGCGGGAGTTTAAAGATCAGCAAATCGACTCAGATGACAGGGACTCATTAGCTTTAGCTGATTTCTGTTGAAGAATTTCTCATCTGGATTATCACTGTAGAGAAACGTTTCACAGTTGATGGGTGACGTTACTGCTGTCTGAATGTCCATCATCATCAGTCAGTCAGTCTTTATACATTTCCCGAAGGCAATTTGGTTGCAGCATACACGCATGTCACACATAATACTCAAAGCACATAATACAATACAAAATTCTACCCTAAATTTAAAAACGTAACAGCTGAGGGGATGAATGAAAGTTTAAACTGATTTGTTTTACTAATAGGAGTTTTGTATCGATTAAAGGGAGAAGATAAAACTCGTGGTGCATGAACAAACATGCATGGCCCGAGGGGTCCATTCCTCCTCCTCATCTTCCCTTAACTGCTCTAAGGCACTTTAATTGCCGACTATTATTATGTTTATGATATTTTAACGAAACTTTATTTTTCTATTTTTTTCCCTCTTTTTTTTTGACACCTAAAAATACACATATATTGATTGATCTAGTTTACCGTTAGGAATTATTGTAAAAATACCCATAATCTATTTTAAGATGCCATTTCAGTCACTAATTAGTTTCATTCAATCATTCAAATGTTCTGTGTTTGCATTGTAGTAGGTATGGATTGTATAGATGACATTACACGAATCTGACATGACTGTTCGGGAATGAATAATGCAGCTTTTACACCTGTTGGGTCAAATCTGCATTTTCAACATAATTTATTTGTAACATAAAGAATGAATTATTAAGTAATTATGCTTAGTTTCAATCAAGAAAACCTTTATTTAACACAATTAGTAACATTTAAAGTTGTATTCTCACTATAACATCTTGAATTTAGCGAACAGTTTCCAGCCAAATTGCCTGCGAGCAACTCAATGAGCGCGGCCATTTTGGAAAGGTTAAAAATGCCCTTCCACTGCCTGCAGTGTCATTAAAATCCACAAGAGGGCAAAATACACGTATCAAAGTATATACAGCAGGCTTTCAATCAAACGAATGCTCAGGTTTATAATATACAGATCTTATAAACTTGTTTATTAAAGATAATACGCGCTGCTTTATAGAGTAAAGGTCACAGACCCTCGCGAAAGACGACTCGTTGCTTGGCAACAGCAGAACGCGTTCTAACGGTTGTAGAGGGTCTGCAGGCGCGCGCAAACTCAGCTTCAGTAATCTGCTGGAACAAGAAATGAAGGTTGATTGTGAAAGTTGTTCCGAGTCTCGGTCGATAAACACATCGAGCAAAACAGTTGAGCGATTTCAGAAGATGTCTACAAGACCTTTCAAGATTCTAGCGGAAATGGAAAGTTGTAAGACTTTGACGGGTAAGTCCAGACACTAAGAACACATGTGTTTCGTGTTTGCCTGTTTTATATGTCAAATTATGATACTAAAACTCTACTTTTACACTGTAAAATAACTTGTGTACTTATTTTGGATTAATAAATACAATCATACACTGCCGTAAGCCCGTCTGACGGTCACTTTAACCCGTTTGTGTGTACGTTCAGGTGTCTGTTATCCCGGCGCTGCTGTTTAGCCGAAATATGGCGATCATAACTCGATAACCTGACGGTACACAGAGGTGTTTTCAGAGCATAGTGAATATAAATGCAGATTCAGTGTTTTAGTGAACAACATCAGTCTATTTAATACAATAAACACCAGAGTAAAATGCAGATAACCTAACTCTTACTTGATTCAGAGTCAAACTCTTCCTAACGAATATATAATGATATACAGGCCTGTAGCCAGCCTGGGGGAAATAGGGCTTCTTTTTCTAAAAAAAATGTGGACATTTTTGTATTTATTCGCCTTATGTATCTCTTAATAATGAGATTATAATACTGCATTTTAGTGAAATTTTAAGCACTGCTTTTAGCTGGATTAGCTTGATGGATGGTCATCATAATAGCACTTTAAGATACCAAAAAAAAAACTGTTTGCTAAATATAAAGAATTAAGAAATATGAAAAAACACTTATTTTAAAAATACATATTTTTTTATAACCTCCTGGGGCTGGAGTGTCCACATACGTGGACGGCACATTTAAGCTCTTAAGTGGCTATTTAAAATACTTTGAATGTTTTATATTTTGTTACAGACATACAGTGTCATCCTGCAACTGTTTTCAGCATATGAAATGTCCCAAACCCTATTCTGAACTTTCCAAAAATGGGGGAAAATTTTTGTTTTTACTCTCTGGTAGTCATGTTGCTATGTTATATATGCATTCAAAAACATTCAGGAAAAGTGTTTTATGTAAATTCAGACCACGAGTCCACATATATGGACATCATGTTTCTCTAAAAGTACATCATATCAAAAGATGATACTTAGATTTTTATCCTAATTAGGTTACAATAAGCCCAAATAGCAAATAGAAATAAAAAAATGCATTTAAAAAACATCTTGGCCCTTAAGAGGATATCATATATAATTAAAAAAAAAAAATGTGGTCTATTGTCATTTAATGAGAAAATAAACTGGCAAGCACATTAAACTTTCCTCAGTCAGAATTTGTCCTTCTAAAACATAATAATATTAATAATGCAGAGCTTCACTTTTTGAAAGTTTATGGATAACAAAAATAGCCCAATTAGTATTAATATTACCTTGAACATGGGCCGCTTTTGGCTTCAAAACCTTCATAGTGGTTTTTTTTCTTCAAGATTAAGGTCCAAGATTCAGAATAAACGTTGGGCTACTTGTAGTGAAAGATGACTTCACTTTTGTCATATTGTATGTTGTCTTGCTGGATGAGGATGTTTGACTCATGAAAAATATTAGTTTGCATACTGATTAGCTGAAGTCACACTGATGTGACGTCAACAGATGATTCGGCTTTTTTCAACAGGTTATTTTCACAATTTATGATGGTGTAGCAGCCAAAATAGGACAAATGAGGTTATGTATAGGACAAATTCTGTACTATCCCCTCCCCCCACACTCTGGCTACGGGCCTGAAATATGACAGAAGCATGAAATTATTTACAAACTTGCTGCTGTAAATCTGAGTGTTTGATATTTATAATCTGCACCGCTAAGAGCTTAATTTGACTATTTAAAGGGTGATTTTTTCTCAATGTTAGGATTTTTTTATGAAATATTGACAATAAAAATCAAGATTGAGATTAAGAGTTTAATGTTCGTTGTGTTTTAATCCACAGTAGGAGGAAGAGGAGAGAAGAGGAAAGCGGATGATGATTTTCACAGTATTTTAGGTGAAGGCAAACCATACGCTCTGCGGAAACGCATCAGAGTTACAGAACTGGAGAACACAAGAGACACAGAGATGAGCAGCTATCAAGAGAAAACCAGCTCAGGTGTGTCTCCATCAACACTTGTACAGCTTCAGCACCATACATTTATCACCACTGAAGATTCTGAAACATGAAGCAGGGTGCAAAGTGTTTCACTCAGTTAGCTGCTAAATCCAGTGAGCATGCGGAGAGTTTGGCCACTAGGCAACAATACAGTGTCTGGATCAAAGTGATTGATTTATCTATTATGGCCAAAATCAATACAATATTATATTATGATCATGCTCCATCAAGATCAACACTTTCTACTCTAAACATGTCAGAACTCAGATGTTGATTTGAACTTAATTCGGCCACTTTAAAGGGGATTTTCTCAATCTTTATATTCTGAAGAGTGTATTGTTCATTGTGTTGTCATCCACATTAGGAGGAAGAGGAGTGAAGCGGAAAGCGGATGATGATTTTCACAGTGTTTTAGGTGAAGGTAAACCTTATGCACTGCGGAAACGCATCAAAGTTGCTGAGCTGGAGAACACAAGAGTGGACGCCGACACAGAGGCGTCCAGCTCAGGTCAGTCCACTCTTAATGACTGGAGAAATACTGGAAAACTGGAGCACTGCTGCCATTCGTTAAATCCCAGAGTAAAATAAATGCCAATATTGAAATAATCGATTATTAATAATTCATTATTGACTGTAATCCACATCAGGAGGAAGAGGAGTGAAGAGGAAAGCGGATGATGATTTTCACAGTGTTTTTGGTGAAGGTAAACCTTATGCACTGCGGAAACGCATCAGAGCTGCTGAGACGTCCAGCGATGAGAACAGCAGCTCAGGTCAGTCTCCCGTTACAGAATCACACTTTTCTACAGTTTCATCACTTAAAATTCATAATACAGAGGCAAGCTGCAAAGTATTTTAATCAGTTAGCTGCTAAAGCAATGGCAGAAATACACGGTATGTGTGAAAATTATCCACTTTTATTTGTGCCAAAAAATCATTCAAATAGGGCGACTCGGTGGTGCTGTGGGTAGCATGTTCTCCTCACAGATAGAAGGTCGCTGGTTTGAACCTCGGCTGGGTCAGTTGGTGTTTCTGTGTGGAGTTTGCATGTTCTCCCCATGTTGGCGTGGGTTCCCCCACAGTCCAAACTATTTTCTACAATGTAGAATGTGTCAAAGCAGCTTAACATAGAAGTTGTAGTAAATTGAAACTGTGTCAGTCCAGTTTTCAGAGTTGAAAACAAACGTGAAAAAGCTTCATTACTGGCATAAAAAATAAATGATTGTTTAGATTAGGAGTGTATTGTTCATTGTGTTGTCATCCACATCAGGAGGAAGAGGAGAGAAGCGGAAAGCAGATGATGCTTTTCAGAGTGTTTCTGGTGGAGGTAAACCATCTGCCCACCGGAAACGCATCAGAGTTGCTGAGCTGGAGAACACAAGTGTAGACGCCGACACAGAGGCGTCCAGCTCAGGTCAGTCCACTCTTAATGACTGGAAAACTGGAGCACTGCTGCCATTTGTTACATCCCAGAGTAAAATAAATGCCAATATTGAAATAATCGATTATTAATAATTCATTATTGACTGTAATCCACATCAGGAGGAAGAGGAGTGAAGAGGAAAGCGGATGATGATTTGCAGAGTGATTCTGATGGAGTCAAACCATACGCTCTGCGGAAACGCATCAAAGCTGCAGAGACGTCCAGCGATGAGAACAGCCGCTCAGGTCAGTGTCCCGTCACTCTTCTACAGTTGCTGCTCTGTGCTGTCAAATAAAACACAAACATATTAAAACCTCGCTAGACAAACAGAGCAGAAATAGAGGATGTGTGACGTCATTAGCATGAACACACACACTGGCTGTGTCTAAAATCACACACTTCCATACTAAATAGTACATTAAGACAGTATGTGAGCCGAGTAGTATGTCTGACCTCACAGTATTTGACAAACAGCATGTGAGAAGTACCCGGATGACCTACTACTACTGGAGAGATTCTCAAGTGTGCATCCAGTGGACGCTACACTATCCCATAATGCACTGCGAGATCATTCATGAATCACTCCTCTAGTGGATTTTGGAGATTTTTATTTATAAAAGTCTCACATAATGTGCCTTTAAACCTGTGAATGATGCAGTATTGTGCAAAGTATTTCTCAGTAGAGCTTCATGACAAAACATCTGGAAACTAGTAGCACTGCTGCCATTTGAACAGATCCCCAAATACAATAAATGCCAATTAATGAAAGAACTGATCATTAATAATGCATTGTTGACTGGAATCCACAGAAGCTCCAAGAGCATTGAAGAGGAAGGCTGGATGTCTGGATCAGGACACAGTTGCTGCAAAACGAGTGAAAACATCAGAGATCCAACATGGCGGCAGCAGCAAAACTGCAGCAGAAGACAGCAGCTCAGCTAAAGACAGCAGCTCAGCTGAAGACAGAAGCTCAGCCAAAGACAGCAGCTCAGCTGAAGACAGCAGCTCAGCTGAAGACAGCAGCTCAGCTAAAGACAGCAGCTCAGGTTCGTCTTCTGCCGTAATGTTTTCTGTCTAATCTGCAGGGTTTTGTATTATTTTTCAGAGTTTTACAGAATTTTCTCACGATTAGATTAGAGCAGAAGAGTCACAGGAGTGAGCAAATGTCATAAATGTGATGTGTTTTTCTCCAGGATCTTTACTTGACAGATATGTGCTTGGGAAGAAGCTGGGAGAGGGATACCATGGCACTGTCTATCTGGCTACACGGAAATCTGACGGCCAGAAGGTAACATTCAATTTTCCTTTGTGTGTGTGTGTGTGTGTGTGTGTGATCAGACATCTCTCTGGTTGAATAAGTTTTGACTTTATGCTCTCTTTGCAGGTTGCCATAAAAATTGTGACTAAAAAGCTTCTGGGAACGCGGTACCCGATGGTAAGTTTGCATACTCTACTGAAAATATCTGAAGAGAAGTGATGAACTCCATGTTTAGTCATGTTTTCATGTTGTGTATTGAAGGGTACACGTGTAAACAACACGCTTTATGGAAAAGACTGAATCTGGACGTGTTTAGTCATTTCCAGAAATCCTGTTTTGACTGAATATTAAAGAGTTTCTGGACATTTCTAATATTGGGGGTTATCAGCTTTTGTAGATGAACTGTGGAGCACAACACCAGTCATAATGTCTGAAACTGAGATTTGTGGATCATCTGAAAGATCAATAAAGAAGCTTGTCAATAGTGTTTGCTTTGTTAGAACAATATTTGATGGAGATGCAGCTGTTTGACCATCTGGAAGGTGAAAAACATCTGAGTATTGAGAAAATCAGCTTTAAAGTGAATAACTTCAACTAAGTCCCACACATTTCCATGTAAACTACATATGATAATAATACCACATCAATAGGAAATGCACAAACATATACTGAAACTAAATCTTTAATTAAAGTCAGAATTGAGAGTTTTCCTAAAAATAAACCCGCATGACAAAAGACTGGTGTAGTGGTCCAGGGGCACATGTAGTCTTGAGTTTGAGTTCATATGTGAACATAGCTCTGTTTCCATCCACCTGTTTCATTTACATTTAGGATTCCGTTGAACGATGGTTTCACTAAGCTTGCGTTTCTGCTCATACAAGTAAACAACTTGTTGTGTTTGTTGCGATGGGCATTGTCGCTGTCCACTCAGGAAATACAACCCGTTAGGCTCTTTCCGCCACTCCGCAAGCTTACGAGCTGTGTGTGCGCCCGAGTCTGTGTTGCGAGCTATGTGTGTGCGCTCAGCGCGAGCCTCTACTTAACGGGCGTGCTCAGCCGAGAACTGCGAAGGCTTTTATACTTGACGCACTGGCCGTTGTACTATTGGGCAGAAACATGAGCATTCCTAATGTCAGATTTCCTACTGTGCAGACTAATTTCGCAAATTAGAAAAGGTTGGTCAGTTAATTATTCTACTGTTAGTAATGTTTATTCAGCAATAATTCTCCAGAACCGATAGCAGAACCGTTAACGCCAGAGCTTTCCTTTAATTCGGTCTTTTATAATTTAGCACCGATACCAATAAAGTACAGAGTTCCGGTACCCATCTCTAGCCTCAGTCCTCCGTCAGTCTGTCATCACAGTGCTTCAGTATTCTTCATCTTCTATTATTATTCCCTCCAGAACTGTCTTGAGCATCTGCCACCGCATTGTGGTTTAGTCTTGATCTTCTGAGGCGAAACTCATTTCTCTGACAGATATTTGCCGGCAGTTTATAATTCAGTGATGATTTTGTTCTCTTGGACTCATTGATGGAAACGCTGCTTTATTCTTTTATATGATCTGCCAGTTTTGCACATTTAATCTGCATCTTTGGATGGAAACACAGCTATTGACACATTACAATGTCATTTATATATGAGACATTCACATCTAACCTTTTCCTGACTTGTTTTTTCTCTAGTGGACAAATACATCTACTATATATGTGATCCCAGAAGCACGTCATATGATGTTTCTCAAGGAACCTCCGCTCTGCCCGCACGTCATAGAGCTGTACGAGTACGCCGTGGAGGGAAGGAAACACTACCTGGTCATGGAGTACGCGTCCTCGTACATAACCTTGGGGAAGTTCATCAGGAAGAACAATGGCCGCCTGAGCGAGAGTGTTGCCCGGCAGCTGATCATGCAGCTCATTATTGCTGCACAGCGCTGCCTTGAACATGGCATACACCATGATGACATACATCTAGAAAACATCCTGGTCAATCCAAAGACCCTGCAGCTCAAGCTGATTGATTTTGGCTACAGTTTTTTTATTCCAAAAACCTACTGGAGATCCCCCTATCTGGGTGAGTTGGCTTTTTAGTGCTGCTTATTAAAGGGAAAGTTCACACAAAGATGAAGATAGTTTTAGTAATGAATAACTCTCATGTCGTCCTGAACCCCTGAGACCCCTGAACACAAATGAAGATATTTTAGATGAAATCTGAGAGCTCCATAGACAGCAAGGGTCTATAAAAGGACCCTAAAGCATCCTTAAAACAGGCCATATGCCTTCAGAGCATTATCAGACTCTTTATTTAAACACTTTTAAATAAAGACTTTATTGAACAGGTTCTCACCCTCAGTGTCAGTATATTGCGCACGTTCAGGACAGCTCTGAGGCTTTCACGCATGTTGCTCTCAGTTGCAGTGCTGATGTATCATCTCGGATGCGCCTGTGCTTTCTTCAAATTAGAGCAGGACATCAGCGGTGTACGCCACTGCACAGAGCTCTTCTGAGTGCGCACAATATACTGACACTGAGGACAAGAAACTGTTCAATATGGTCAGAGAGCTCTCGCGTTTCTTCTAAAACATCTTCATTTGTGTTCAGAAGCTGAATGAAGGTCTCAGGGGTTTAGGAAGACATGAGGCTGAGTTATTAATAACAGAATGACATTTTTGGGTGAACTGACCCTTCATCTGTAACCTCCTGTGCATGTATGCTGATGTCAGGAGGGCAAACATTGTGAATTACTAACATGAAAATCTCTCTTTTGCAGGAGTAACGAGATACCGTAAAAAGGAGGGGGAACACTTCACATATCTTTTTTGTGCTATCCATTCGTATGTCAGTGATGTTGTACGAGTGCTGTCACATATGGTCAATGGATATCGCTGTTTCTCCAGATATGGACGTCCACGATGTCACCCCAGTTTGTCAGCAGGTGAGAAAACAACACTACACAGTGACAGAAGCTCTCAGTGAATGCTCTCACTTTAATATCGAGTGACATCAGAATTAGTTTTATTGCCAAAAAAAATCTATCTATCTATTGAATTAATCAATCTATTAAAGAAAAGTTGACTAGAATTCTGCATTATAGGCTTAAATTATAGAGAGAGATAACAGATGAACCGAGACTGCATCAGATCATGAGGTAGATCAGTGTTGATCTTTCTTTCGAGCTGTCAATG
The DNA here is from genome assembly GCF_052040795.2 of Danio rerio. Taxonomy (NCBI): domain Eukaryota; kingdom Metazoa; phylum Chordata; class Actinopteri; order Cypriniformes; family Danionidae; genus Danio; species Danio rerio. Next base: position 59,882,889 of record NC_141036.1, read on the forward strand.
CGGAAATGAACAAAACAACAGGCCTAATACAACATATTATAAGATTAAAATATGGAAAATTTATCAGATGGTAACTTTTCATACTGGATAAACTGCTCTTGGTAATATTTCAGCATGTTTTTACTTTCATATTAGACATGAAACGCACATTTGCCGGTAGGAATGACATCTCATCCTGCTCATCATTCTTTTCTTTGTTAAACCGAATGTATGGCTATTACACAATCATAAGACACAGTGATATAGCGTGGTTCGTTAGCTTGTTGAATCGCTTTGTTTTCTCACTACAATCGATCCACTCAATCGAACAGAGAACTCCTCATTCAGGCAATCTTGGACCGATTGATTAGGCGCAGTTCCGAGTGCGATTGCTGGATTCACTTATGCCAAACAAACCGCACAAACGAGGGAAACGAGACAGATTCCGTAACAAACGTTTATGTGTGAAAGCACCCTAAGATTGTACTTGCATGCACTTGACAGACGGTCACAGCCAAACTTTTATGACAAGGCAGCACTGGCTTGATCGGCCAGTAACCATTCTGTTCACTGGCCCGAGCGTCTCGCAGGCTGGCTCCAGGTTATTGCAGGCCATTGGGCAGTCCTTATTGTCAAGCCCTGAACTGTGTAAATAATTATTGATAAAATGCTTATATTAGCCGCTGTTTGTTTACCTTCAAGCTCCGCTTCAGTTGCGTGATGTGTGCACGTAAAGCAGCTGGTGAGTGCCAGCACACATATTATGTACATCTCAACATACAAAAATGTTCCTCTATATGTTTCAATCAATGTTTTTTTTTATTTACCGGCAAAGTCATTCTGGTAATTTTCTGGATATTTACTGGTATTACTGTGTGAAAGGGGCTTAAGACAAGTTAAAGTACTATTGCAGCAGATTTGACTGAATCTCTGACTCTGTCATGTATTTGATATTATAGCTCATAGTAACATGTGTCAGCTACCTCATCCATTTCTGACCGTATTTGCGACTTGGTTGATCCCCGTTGGCTCCAGATAAAGCACACATCCAATGAAAGCTTCAGCGATGGTCACCGAGTTGCTATGGTTAAAGCTAATGTTTGCGTGTGGCGCATTCATCTAGAACTGATTATGACTGACTGAAACTGGATTTAATGATTTCATTCCAGCCAATCAGAATCAAGAATTTCACCAGAACACTGAATAAATCTGTGTTGTATCATCATCAAGAGCATCCATGACAAACATGTTCTCTCTTTAATATTTCCACAGATTGCCGGGATCTGTTTAAGTGGGTGATCGGTTTCCGTCCTGAAACTGGACCTGTTTTAGAGGAGATTTTGGAGCACAAGTGGTTCAGCATGACGTAGAGGCCATCAGCAGCAGGAAACGGTTTCATTCTTCCATGTTTGATGTTTGTCATTTGTTGTTTTCCGCTTCTGCTTCCCAAATGCTGCACTTCCTCCTGCGAGGGTTGTAGTCAGAGCTGCATGTAAATGAGGGCCGGTTGAAGCATCCCTATTGGTCCACCAGCTCTAGACTGACAGCTCCTCCTCCAGCCAATCAGGTGAGGAAGGAAGCTGATGTCAGTCTAATGGCGGCCGATGCGCACAGGCGACGCCGGAGATTGAGTGTTAGCGCTAATCCTCAGCTGGGGTAGAATGTGTCTGCGGCAGGACAGCATTAATCGTTGAAATAAGGAAAGCAGGTTGATTGACGTTTAGACAGGACGTCGTGTTTTATATGAACTGGGTTAGCACCGACTGTAGAGTAAATAGTCATATTAAGGGAAATAGTCACAGATGAATCAATCAAACTGCTGGATTTATTAGCATACTGGTGTGCTTTATTTCTCTAGCTGTAGGAGTAATAGTGAAAGATAAAATCTGCATATCATTACTGTAGTGCGTCAATACTTTATAAAGACAGGAAGCCTAGTTTAGACAGTGCTTGTAGCTCTAACGGGACTTTAGGCAGGTTTAAGTGAGATAAGCGCATATAACAGGGGCGTCGTGGGCCGGTTTTGAAGGCGTTTTCTCTTTAACAGATAGGCTAGGGTGGTGTAGATGGCGCTGACGGGGCAGGATTATATGGGCCGATACGCTAGATATAAGAGCCTCCTGCCACAGACAGATTTTAGCCCAGCTGTGGATTTGTCAGATCTGATGAGGATTATTTCTAGTGCTGCTGCTCACACCTTTCTGCTTTCTTCTTCTTCTTTCACTTGTTCTCCAAGCGAGCGCTGGATTTCTGCAAATGAGCTTTAACATAAACCAGCAGCTGAAGGGGTTTAATGGAGACATTTTGAACAGCAGGGTTTGCTAAATAACAGCGCTTTAGTCAAGACTGGGACATTTAGAGATTAGTTACGGACACAAGTGTAGTTTAGTGTAGGACTTTAATAGATGTTTATTGATATTAATCAGCTTATTATTGATGATGTTTAGTTTATTTCTGCTTGTGTTCTTTAGATTATGTGCTGGAAATCCTGTGCTTGTTTGGAGAAAATCTTTGGTCCTCATTGATGAAACATCAGTAAATATTGGAGGAAGTTAGTGATAGTTAAAGGTTTGATAGTTAAACGTGTTCGTTAATGAAGTATAATCAGTCAGGGTTAGGGTTTAGGGTTAGACATACACAACATAGAGGAGTAATCATCTTTACTAATGAGGACAGACCTCACCTTCTTTCTGTTTTCTTTCTTTCTTTCTTTCCCAGTTCCCTCTAAACACCTGATTTTTTGTTTTTAGAGTTAGGTTAAGGTTAGGTTATGGTTAGGATGTTTGTTAGGGTTATGGTATGGTTAGGGTTATGATTGGGTTAGGTTTTGGTTAGGGTTGGGTTATGGTTGTGTTATGGGTTAATTAAGGTGATTTTTTGCTTTATGTTTAGTTTTAGTCTCTCCTCTTTCTTCTTCTCTGTCACTGTTGTGTGATCACTGCAGATTGTTATTTAAGAGCGATTGGTAATTATTATACACTTCTCTGTCCTCGCCTGTGCGTATCGGCCGTCATTAGAGTGACGTCAGCTTTTCTCCTCGCCTGATTGGCTGGAGAAGGAAGCTGTCAATCTAAAGCTAATAGGCCAATGGGGAGGCTTCAGCCGGCCCTCATTTGCATGCAGCTCTGACTGCGACACTCGCAGGAGGAAGTGCACAATGTGGAAAGCAGAAGCGGAAAACAGCATCATGTCAGAAAACAATGGAAGTATGAATTCCTGATGATCTGACCACTGACCACATGTGTGCTGCTCTTCTATCATTTCTGTGAAATTGAGACTGTACGCAGAGCGGCCTGCGAACCCCATGGAGTGTGTTGAAGCTGTTTTCTGCTGATCAAACTGTAAACTATTGTCTTCAATAAACCGTATCTCTGACTCCTGCTCTTTGTTCATCACACCGGCTCCTTGCATTAACACAAGTCAAATCCTTCAGCGTATGATACGGCATATTTATTGTACATATTGTACATAATCAATTTTACATTATCCTGTTTTTTTTTTTTGTTTTTTTTGTTTTTTTAGTATGCTGTTGTATTTGCACTGTCTGTATTTTGCACTGTCATTTTATTTGCACTATCTGTATTTTGTACAGTCTGGAGCAGCACCTGAGCTTTCCACTCATCATAGCACACGTGCTGCTGATGATGTGACAATAAAAGGGATTTGATTTGATTTGGACTGTAATGCTCTCAAAACATGCCTGAACTACTTTATCTGTGTGTTGATCTGACAATAAGTGTGAACACAACACAAAACAACACAGAGAAGATCTGTTTTACAGACTGCAGACTCAATTTAGCCTTTATAGAACAATATTGATGCGTCATGTAATGTTTAACCTATCAAAGGCTTTAAGACCAAGCGGAATCTGACATAAGTGAAGTCATCTTTCACCACTGACCTGTACTGTTGTTAAATAGAGAAAACATTTCACAAGTAACTTTTAGAAGTCTTGGACCTTATTCTTGAAAGAAAAAAGGACCAATAGAAAAAGTGTGAAGCAGCTTAAGTGGCCCATATTAAAGTTAATTATAGTAATAATAATTTGGCTATTGTTGTTATCCATGAATTTTCAAATGTACTATTTTTTATTAAAGAGGCTAGAAAAATCATCAAGCTCTACATCCGGGGTGTCCAAGCTCGGTCCTGGAGGGCCGGTGTCCTGGAGAGTTTATCTCCAACTTGCTTCAACAAACTTGCCAGGAAGTTTCTAGTATATTACTTAATTAGCTGTTCAGATCTGTCTGAATAGGGTTGGAGCTAAACTTTTCTGGACACTGGCCCTCCAGGGCCGAGTTTGAACACCCCTGCTCTACATTATTCATTCATTTATTCATTTTCTTTTAGGCTTAGTCCCTTTGTTGATCTGGGGTCGCCACAGTGGAATGAACCGCCAACTTATCCAGCACATGTTTTGCACAGCAGATGCCCTTCCAGCTGCAACCCATCACTGGGAAACACCCATATACTCTCATTCACTCTTATACACTACGGACAATTTTAGCTTACCCAGTTCACCTGTACTGCATGTCTTTGGTACCGCATGTCTTGCCTCACAGCAAGACAGTCGCTGGTTCAAGCCTCGGCTGGGTCAGTTGGTGTTTCTGTGTGGAGTTTGCATGTTCTCCCTGTGTTCGCGCAGGTTTCCTCCGGGTGCTCTCGTTTCCCCCACAAGTCCAGACTCCAAACACATGCGGTACAGGTGAATTTAGTAAGCTAAATTGGCCGTAGTGTATTAGTGTGACGGGTGTTTCCTGGGTTGCACCTGGAAGGTTAATAAAGGGACTTAGCTGAAAAGAAAATGAATAAATGTTTTAATTATTCATTATTTAAATGACCAAATTCTTCAATGTTATCTGGATGCAGCCTTTATGATGCAAGCTGAGATTGCATCAATCAGTGATGCAATGTCAGACAATGTGCACTCAATGGAGTGAGTGACGTCACAGTGACGGGTGGGGTTAGGTGAGCGCATTAAATAGCATTGGATGCAGCTCAGATTGCATTGCACCAGGTCTGCATCCAGACCCCTCTCAAATTCTGACTGAGGAAAGTTGAATGTGCTGCTCAGTATATTTGCCTAATAAATGACATTAGGCCAATAATTTAAAACTTTAACAGATCTTTTTTTTCTAATGATATAGGATGTATTAAATTTGTGTTTTTTTCTTTATATTTCGTTATTGTAAATCTTTTGGAAATATTTTTACACATAAAAGAGTGTGGTATGATGACCATCCGACAAGCTAATCCAGCATTAAACAGAGCTGAAAATGTCTCAAAATGCAGTATTTACGCCTAATAAATAAATAGAAAATGAGGCGAATAACTGAAAAAAGATTTACTTTTTTGGGAAAAGCAACCACCTCTTTCACCAGGCTGGCTACGGGCCTGACTAAAGTAACTTACTACAACATATATGAAATATTCTCTAACTTGCCTATAATAACTTAGATTCAACAATATGTGTCTTTCTTCTTTGGATAAAAATATTTAATACAAATTTTAAAAAGAGGAAAAATCAAGCGAATATTTGCATATTTTTGCAATAGTTTGCTTGAATTTGATTGTATTATCTTTTCATTTTCTAAATGTTCAGTGACTAAAACATTATTGTAACATATATCTGTTTAATAAATCTATTTTCTTAAAATGCACCCAATTACACTGCCTATATTCACTGAGAAATGGAGGAACATACTCATTTTCAGATGGATGGGTAAAATGGAGGCTCTTCAAAAGTATGTGGTGACATAACCAATTTCTAATATGGGTTTCTAGAAACAAGTGATGTAACAACTTCCCTCTTGACATAAATCATCACTCTCCGATATGCCAAAGAGCATAGAATCTAATATAACATATTTAACCATAGATTCTATGCTCTTAACCTGTGTTTAATTAAAAAGTGCTTACCTGTTGTCGAGATGGAGATTGGTGACCGGAAGTTCCAAAGGTGGAAGGAAGATGTGCATCTTTCAGTAAGCAGACATTTTACTGTCAGTAGACAAGAGAAGTGTGTCAGTAATCGCAGAAATGTCCTCTTGGAGTATCAAATCACTGCTTTGTTCGCTAGATTTATCCAATATTCCAAGTGGTGCTCGCTGCAGAGCCATTTGGGCGAGCTGAGCTCCAGCGAGGGGGAGCTTGAGCTTGAGCTCCTCCTTTTTTGGCCGCCGTTGAGACTCTCGCGAGTACACGGCTCTGAACAGCTACCGTCACCGAGGATCATCGTGATTATTCCGGTCAAGAAGTGAGAGAAAAATACGTCCCAGATAAGGTAAAACCAAACGTTATTATACGACATCCTACAGTATGAACTTACTTAAAGAAACCGTACTTTTGAGCGTATAACGCAAGCTTTAGGACAAATTACCGTTATGCCTCTTTAACGGACCGTTATGTTGCCTAGTTACGAGACCTGTCAATCATCTCCTCACGTCATCCTCGGCAGCAGGATAATTTTTCATTCAGAAATTAACAAGTGGTGCTCGCTGCAGAGCCATTTGAGGAGAGGTGAGCTCCAGAGAGGGGGAGCTTAAGCTTGAGCTCCACCTTTTTTGCACTTCTTCTACGAGTGATGTCACTGGGGGTAGGGTTAGGGGTGGGGTTGGTGTACGCATTAAAACAGCTTACAGGAGGAGGAGCGACAGCTCATGCTCCCCCTCTCTGGAGCTCACCTCTCCTCAAATGGCTCTGCAGCGAGCACCCTCTCGAAATTAATGGCCAAACACATCTTTTATAAAGTTTACATTGTTGTTCCTGATCAAATATAACGTGGAAAATGTTGTTTCAATAGTTTTCCAGTATTCAAATATCTTTACTGACGCTTCTTTACTACACTCTTATCCGCTTGTTAAGTGTGACGTCACGCGGAGCGGCTTCCGGGTCCATTTTTTACGGTTCTTTTTACAGCATCAATGTTGTAATGTAATTAAAATACATTCAGTTAAAATAAACGTTGGCATTCATTTAGTTGCTCAAGCGTAAAACGAGACAAAAAGCCGTTTACTCGCACGCGCCCGTCAGAATCGGCTGGCTAGCGCAGCTCCATTGTATATACTGGGGTAAAATAAACGCTCATAAATGGCGGGGAAATGTAATGTAATGCAGTGCTTCTTTTACAATCTGGGACCCACTTTATATCGGATATCACTCTGCAAGTGGAGAAGGCTGATTTTTAAAGAAAACAAACCTTAAACGCGCCGGGTTTTGCATTGGCATACAGTTACAGCAGCTGAGTTATCGCTAGTTATCACTATTAAACATAACATCAGCTATATCAGTGCTGCAGAGCTGTAAAAGAGAAAGACTGACTGCGTCTGTTTACACAGATTTCAATAAAAGACAGCTTTTTTTTAATGTTCAAGTGTTCATACTTTCCTGAAAACATATTTTAAATTGTGATTTACCACCACTGACATGCTATTGGGCCTGTGATCACTGTGGTCTAGGCCCCCAAGCGATCTAGCCCCCGCTGCAGCGTGTGTCCCTTATTTTTTTCTATCAAAAGTGGTAACCCTAGGTTATCTATTGGTTATGTTTAAGGTTATGTCTAGTTTATGTATTGGTTATGTTCAGGCTATGTATTGGTGATGTTGAGAGTATGTTCAGGCTTTCATGTATTGGTTCTGTTCAGGTTATGTAAGTTATGTTTAGGTTGCACAGAAATAACAATTAGAATATTAAGCTCATTCTAAATGATTTTCAATGGAGAAATGAGGCAGTCAATTCATTTTCTTCCAGTCAGAATAGAAAGCAGCATATTGATTTATTTAATTCTGGTGTTTTTTAATATTATTTTGCTTTGTAATTTATTTTTTGCATAAAAAAGACAGCTTTGCAGTGTTTCCTATCATGTCAGGGATATTATTTGCACTGTTGTGTTTATTTGTCTGAACAGAAGGACAGTGTGAACAATGACGAGCAAAAAACTTGAGGATGAGGAAGCGTTTGGAGAGGAAATGGGTTAAAATGTGAGCGTGAGTCAGACGTTCCCTGAGCACATGCTGAACTTTGCATTTAACTTAAGATGCTGAGCTGAATAATACAAAAATACATTAAAGTGCTCAGTTTTTATGATCAACAATAGATTACTGGGCTTGCAATGCACAGGCCGTGGGTTCAGTTCTGTACTGATGAAATTTAAATGTAAAATGAATCATTCATTCATTCTTTCATTCATTCATTCATTCATTTTCTTTTCGAATTAGTCCCTTTAATAATCCGGGGTCGCCACAGCAGAATGAACCGCCAACTTATTCAGCATATGTTTTACACAGCGGATGCCCTTTCAGCTGCAACCCATCCCTTGGAAACACATATACACATTTTTTTCATACACACACACACAAACACACACACAGACACACACACACTACGGACAATTTAGCTATAGAGCACCTGGAGGAAACCCACGCCAACACAGGTGAGAACATGCAAACTCCACACTGAAATGCCCACTGACCCAAACGAGGCTCGAACCAGCAACCTTCTTGCTCTGAGGCGATTGTGCTACCCACTGTGCCACTATGATGCCCGTATAATATATTTTATATAATGATACATTATTAATATAATAAATATTAGCTTATAATAAACAATTTAGCCTACCCAATTCACCTATTCCGTATGTTTTTTTGGACTTGTGGGGGAAACTAGAGGAACCGGAGGAAACCCACGCCAACACAGAGAGAACATGCTAACTCCGCTCAGAAATGCCAACTGACCCAGCAGAGGCTTGAACCAGCGACCTTCTTGCAGTCAAGCGATTGTGCTGCCCATGTAAAATTATGTAAACAAAAATCAAAATTTAAACAGAAATTTAGATGCATTAGAAAACATGTTAAAAGTGTCAAATATATCTTTAGATCCTTTATTGAAAAACATCTATCACCCAATATAGACTTCCTTGTTTTTTGTGCATAATTCTGTGGAAACCTTGAAAGAAAACATTAAGGAGGTAGCAAGAAAAAAGACTGATAATTGAAAAGAAAACAATCAATCAAACAAACAATCAAAAAAGATCCTGTTTTGTGTGAATAAGTGTGTGTGGAAACCTCCAGGAAGACTTTAATTTGAACTTTAAACTTTAATTTAGGCACTGCTGTTTTGTTTGTAACTCTAATAAAACATTTACATTATTTTCTCATTGTAGACGTGCAAATTTCAGAGTTTTTTCCCTTCACAGTGAAGAATGCTTAATCATTTTATCAGCTCAGAAAACAGCAATACTACATGATTATTCATTCATTCATTTTCTTTTTGACTTAGCGCCTTTATTAATCAGGGGTTGCCACAGCGGAATGAACCGCCAACTTATCCAACATATGTTTTATGCAGCGGATGCCCTTCCAGTTGCAACCCATCTCTGGAGAACACACATACACTCTCATTCACACTCATATAAGGACAATTTTAGAGAGGGGTCTGGATGCAAACCTGGTGCAGTGCAATCTGAGCTGCATCCAATGCTTTAATTGGCTCACCTAACCCCACCCCTCACAGTGACATCACTAGCTCCATTTTAGTGCATTGTGTCTGACATTGCATCATCTCAGCTCGCATCATAAAGGCTGCATCCAGATACTATTACTTACCCAATTCACCTGGCTGTACCACATGTCTTTGGACTTGTGGTAGAAACCGGAACACCCAAAGTAAACCCACCGCAACACGGGGAGAACATGCAAACTCCACACAGAAATGCCAACTGACCCAGCCGAGGCTCAAACCAGCGACCTTCTTGCTGTGAGGTGACAGCACTACCTACTGCGCCATTGTGCTGCCTCATGATTATTCAGACATTGATAAACCAATTTAAGATCAGTAAAATCAGTGCAACTATCAAAAGGTCATGCATGTAAAACAGAACAATGATGTCATCAAATAAGCTAAAAATTCATAGTCATAATTGCTTGTTTGTGTATGGAAACTATACGCTTCAGTGTGGTTGCAGAGACCTGTGACTATGATGTAATGCAGCATGCCAGATGGGAAATTATCATTGCGTGCATGTGTGGTTTAGCAGATAGACATGATGAAACATCATATAACAACTCTGTAAAATATATATACAGTTGTGATCAGAATTATTAACTTTTAATATTAATAATTAAAATTATTATTAGATTTTTTTCTATTTTTAAAAATATTTCCCAAATAATGTTTAACAGAGCAAGGAAATTTTCACAGTATGTCTGATAATATTTTTTCTTCTGGAGAAAGTCTTATTTGTTTTATTTCGGCGAGAATAAAAGCAGTTTTTAATTTTTTTAAATACATTTTAAGGTCAATATTATTAGCCCCTTTAAGCTATATTTGTTTTCGATAGTCTACAGAACAAACCATCATTATACAATAACTTGCCTAATTACTCAAACCTGCCTAGTTACCCTAATTACCCTAGTGAAGCCTTTAAATGTCACTTTAAGCTGTATAGAAGTGTCTTGAAGAATATCTAGTCTAATATTATTTACTGTCATCATGACAAAGAGAAAATAGATCAGTTATTAGAGATGAGATATTAAAATTATTATGATTAGAAATGTTGAAAATATCTGCTCTCCGAATTTTGAAACTTGGGAAAAATAAACCAAGGGACTTATAATTCAGGGGGTTTAATAATTCTGATTGCAACTGTATATGTATTTATTCAATTACAAAGTATTCTTTAAAAAAAGAAGACAAAGTGCATCCCACTTGACGTAACATAACTGTGCATTGTAAATAAAGATGCATTTTCTTCAGAAAAAAATAATAATAATTACACGGATGATTTTTTAGAGTTAAGCAATGGTTACAGGTTTCCAACATTCTTCAAAATATCTTATTTGTTTTTAACAGAAGAAAGAAATTGAGTATATGATGACAGAATTTTGAGTTTTGGTGAACTGTCCCTTTAACTGCACTGTATATATGAATATACAGTATATTACAGTAAATTGCAGCCTTTCACAATTAGCGAATCGCGATGTTACAGGATTTACTGTGAGTTTTAAAAAAAGTCATGGTAAGCAATTACGCTTTTAATGATAATGATATTTAAAAAGATATTACTAACCATCAGAAAATGTACCCTGGTTTACCCTGATTATGACAACACTACTCAAAGCTGAAAGCCTGTAAGCTGTCACAAAAGGAGACGGGAGATGTTCAATCATTCATTCATTTTCTTTTCGGCTTAGTCCATTTATTAATCAGGGGTCCCCACTGCGGAATGAACCGCCAACTATTCCAGCAAATGTTTTACGCAGCGGATGCCCTTCCAGCTGCAACCCATCATTGGTAAACGCCCATACACACTCATTCACACACACACACACATACACTACGGCCAATTTAATTCATCAACTCCCTATAGCACATGTGTTTGGACTGTAGGGGAACTCGGTGGAAACCCACGCCAACATGGGAAGAACATGCAAACTCCACACAGAAACGGCAACTGATCCAGCTGAGGCTCAAACCAGCAACCTTCTTGCTGTGAGGCGACAGCGCTACCCATTGCGCCACCGCACCACCGATGTAAGTATAACAGCAGTTTAATATATTGGATGGCAGAGAACACAGAACTGAGTGTAGATGCTTTGCAGGATGGTTGTGGATGAGCAGATGGATCAGAGGGACTGGAGGAGATGCAGAGCAGCCAGGCTCACAGTTAGATTGATTTGGAGATCCACGACAACCAGAGGAGGGACCAGGAGAAACCACAGTGGGAAGGAGAGACACAGACACTGGAGATCACAGGGTATGAGAGAGGTAAGTAAACTTGGAGAATAGCATTAGAAACTGAGAAGAGTGCAGTCCTTCTTTGTAGCAATGAGGTCAGACACTGAGTGAGGGTTGGTGAGGGTTCTTATAGTTCTGGCATGATGAAAGGGAATGATGTGCATGTGCAGGGTTAATTACGGTGACTAAGAGAGGGGAAAACCTGACCTAGCTGTGACATAACCTTTGACTTCCAGTAGGAAAAACAAACACTATAGGAGTCAATAGTTACCGGATTCAGAACATTCTTTAAAATATCTTCTTTTAGGTTTAATACAAGAAAGAAACTCATAAAGCTTTTAAATGATTTTAAAACAGTAATTCCAACCATCAGAAAGTTAACCACGGTTTACCTTGATCATCACAACACTTAAAGCTGAAAACCTGTAACCATTGACTTCCATAGGAAAAACACATACTAAAGAAGTCAATGGTTGCCGGTTTTCCGAACATTTTAAAAAATGTCTTCTTTTAGGTTTAACAGAAGAAAGATACCCATAAAGATTTTCATTCTCTTCTCAAAGAGGCTTAGTCTCTTCATTAATTCGAGGTCGCCACAGCAGAATGAGCCGCCTCCAAAAAGGTTTTAAACAAATGTAATCTTATGGTTTAATACTAACCATTACAAAATTTACCATGGTTTACCCTTAATATGACAACACTACTTAATGCTGAAAACCTGTAACCATTGACTTCCATAGTAGGAAAAACACATATTATAGAAGTCAAGGGTTACCAGTTTCCAACATTCTTCAAAATATCTTCTTTTAGGTTTAATAGAAGAAATTCATAAAAGTTTTTAACTAATTTAAAATAGTAATAATAACCATCAGAATATTTACCATGATTATGACAACACTACTCAAACCTGAAAAACTGTAACCATTTACATTCATAGTAGAAAAAACATAGTATATAAGTCAATGGTTACCGGTTTCAGAACACTCTTCAAAATATCTTCTTTTATTTTTAATACAAGAGAAAAATCTCATAAAAAATATCAGGGTTTAAACTAACCATCATAAAATTTACCATGATTTACGCTGATTATAATAACCCCACTGAAAGCTGAAAACCTGTAACCATTGACTTCCATAGTAGGAAATACACATATTATAAAAGTCAATGGTGCCTAGACTAACCATCAGAAAATTTACAGTGATTATAGAGCTATAAAGCTATAGGCTTTAATGTGGTTGCAGAGGCTTGTGACTATGACGTAATGCAGCATAAAGAAGGATGGGAAAATATCATTGCGTGCATGTGTAAATTAGCAGTTTGACATGGTGAAAAAATATTCTGAATATAGCGAAACAATTTAGGTTTGGTTTGACCTTCTTACAGAAATATCTTCTTTAAGGTTTAGCAGAGGAAATCAGTTCATAAAAGTTAAGCAAATTTAAAATGGTCATAATAAACATTAGAACATTTACCATGACTATGACAACACTACTCAAAACCTAAGCTGAACACATGTAACCATTGACTTTCATGGTAGGAAAAACACATATGATATAAGTTAATTGTTACCATTTTCCAACATTCTTCAAAACATCTTCTTTTAAGGTTTAATAGAAGAAATTCTTAGTAGTAGGAAAAACACATACTATAGAAATCCATTACTATAATTGTTTGTTTGTATATCAAAACTATAGGCTTTAATGTGATTGCCTGTGACACATACTATAGAAGTCAATGGTTACCGGTTTTAGAACATTCTGCAAAATATCTTACTTTAGGTTTAACCAAAAAAAGAAGTTCAGTAAGGTTTTAAACAAATTTCAAATGGTAATACTATCAGAAAATTCACCATGATTATGACAACACCACTCAAAGCTGAAAAACAGTAACCATTGACTTCCATAGTAGGAAAAACAACCACTGTAGAAGTCAATGGTTACCAGTTTCCACATTCTTCAAAACCTCTTTTTTAAGGTTTAACAGAAGAAAGAAGTTCATAAAGGTGTTAAACAACTTTAAAATGGTAATACTAACCATCAGAAAGTTTACCATGATTATGACAACACTACTGGAAACCTGTAACCATTGACTTACATAGTAGAAAAAACACATACCCTAGAAATCCATAATTATAATTGCTAGTTTGTATATCGAAACTATAGGCTTTAATGTGATTGCCTGTGACACATACTATAGAAGTCAATGGCTCCCGGTTTTAGAACATTCTGCAAATTATCTTACTTTAGGCTTAATAGAAGTAAAAAAACTCATAAAGATTTTAAACAAATATTAAATGGCAATGTACTAACCATCAGAAAATTTAGCATGATTATGACAACACTACTCAATGCTGAAAACCTGTAACCATTGACTTCCATTCCATAGTAGGAAAAACACATATTATAGAAGTCAATGGTTACCGGTTTCCAACATTCTTCAAAACATCTTCTTTTAGGTTTAACATAAGTAGAAAGAAGTTCATAAAGGTTTTAAACTAATTTAAAATAGTAATACGAACCATCAGAAAATTTACCATGATTATGACAACGCTACTCAAACCTGAAAACCTGTAACCATTGACTTTCATAGTAGGAACAAAAACTTACTATAGAAATCCATAATTATAATTGCTTGTTTATATATTGAAACTATAGGCGTTAATGTGATTGCCTATTACACATACCATAGAAGTCAATGGTTACCGGTTTCAGAACATTCTGCAAAATATCTTATTTTAGGTTTAACAGAAGTTTATAAAGGTTTTAAACAAATTTTAAAAGGTAATGCTATCATTTCCATAATTATGACAACACTACTCAAAGCTGAAAACCTGTAACCATTGACTACCATAGTAGGAAAAACAATCTTTATAAAAGTCAATGGTTACCAGTTTCCAACATTCTTCAAAATATCTTCTTTTAGGTTTAACAGAAATACTCATTTTTACAAAGCTTTTAAGCAAATTTAAAATGATAATACTATTAGAAATTGACCATGTTTTACCCTGATCACAACACTACTATTATGACCAAGCCGAAAGCTATGAGGTGACAGAAATGACTTGTAAATAATAATGCATTGATTCTTTTTTTATTTAAAAAAATTAAACGACAAAAACATTCTTGATGGTTCTCTAGAGTAAAGCAGAGTAAACTGCACACATTACTACAGTGCAGAAGGTTTTTGAGGATGCAGAAGCGTCATGAATTCAGATCCGCGTTTCGAAACATTCCCAGACCTTCAGTTTTCAGAAACTTCCTCTTAAAGCAGAAGAAGAGCAGAAAGTCCCCATCGAGGAGCATCTGTGCACTGCCGGCCATTATTTCTCCATCATTATCCCTCATGGATCTAAAAAGACTGATTTCTCTCTGCACACTGATGAGCGGTAGGTAACAATTATCAGATCTGTTCATAACATCTGACAAAATCAACCAAAACCTCAATTAATATGCAGAGATTGGCTCCTCTGAGTAGTGTCGACATTATTAAACCCTGGGAAATGTTCTGATAAGGTTATTATTTTAAATGTTCATTATCATTAAAACTGTGATTACCGTGTTTTTTTAAAGCTCACTGTGAATCCTGTGACATTGCAATTCGCTAATGTAAATGCATGTCTACATAGACAGTTGGATATCTATTTATATATGTAATTAAAGGGGCAGTTCACCCAAAAACCCAAATTTGGTCATCATTTACTTTCCTTTTACTTGTTTAAAACCCTTATGAGTTTTCTTCTTCTTGTTAAAAACAAAAGAAGATATTTTGAAGAATGTTGGACACCGGTAACCACTGACTCTCACATGTTTTTCCTATTATGGAAGTGAATGGTTACAGGCTTTTAGTTTTGAGTAGTGTTGTCATAATCAGGGTAACTCATGGCAAATTTTCTAACATTTCTGGTGAAAACAAAAGAAGATCTTTTGAAGAATGTTGAAAACTTGTAGCCTTTGACTTTAATAGTATTTTTTTCTCTGTTACATCTCTACCACTGAGCATCATCTCATTCTGACGTGCTCCTATTATTATCATCTCCAATGCAGAAATAAAGATCATAATAAAAAGTAATGTGTGTGTGTGTGAATGTGGATGTCGAGAGGCAAACACACATCATCACTTCCCTCTTTCCAGATTGTGAAATATTGCGTCTCTGCTGACCTGAGCTCAGCTTCACACACGTGATCAGACAGCAACAGTGGTTTACACTCTGTACAGCACTTTATTGTAAATGAGAGCTTTGAATTTTACTGAATTAGTGAAACAATCTAAATTTTAAAAGTTCTGTTATGCTCTGTGCATGTTATGTGCTGTTCTGTTGTTCTGTTATGTTCTGTTATATGTTATGTTATGCTCTGCTCTGCTCTGTTCTGTGATGTCCTGTTCTGTTATGTTATTTTATGTTATGTCATGTCATGTTATGTTATGTCAAGTTATGTTATGTCATGTCATGTCATGTCATGTCATGTTATGTTATGTTATGTGATGTGGTGATGTGATGAGATGTGATGTCCTGTTCTGTTGTATGTTATGTTATGTTATGTTATGTTATGTTATGTCATGTCAAGTTATGTTATGTTATGTTATGTCATGTCATGTCATGTCATGTGGTGATGTGATGAGATGTGATGTCCTGTTCTGTTTTTATGTTATGTTATGTTATGTTATGTTATGTCATGTCATGTCATGTCATGTTATGTTATGTGATGTGGTGATGTGATGAGATGAGATGTGATGTCCTGTTCTGTTTTATGTTGTTATGTTATGTTATGTTATGTTATGTCATGTCATGTCATGTCAAGTTATGTTATGTCATGTCATGTTATGTGATGTAGTGATGTGATAAGATGTGATGTCCTGTTCTGTTTTTATGTAATGTTATGTTATGTTATGTTATGTTATGTTATGTGTTGATGTGATGAGATGAGATGTGATGTCCTGTTCTGTTTTATGTTATGTTTGTTATGTTATTTTATGTCATGTCATGTCATGTTATGTTATGTTATGTTATGTTATGTCATGTTGTGCTATGTTATGTCATGTTATGTTATGTTATGTCATGTCATGTTGTGCTATGTTATGTCATGTTATGTTATGTCATGTTATGTGATGTGGTGATGTGATGAGATGTGGTGTCCTGTTCTGTTGTATGTTATGTTATGTTGTGTTATGTCATGTCAAGTTATGTTATGTTATGTTATGTTATGTTATGTTATGTCATGTCATGTCATGTTATGTGATGTGGTGATGTGATAAGATGTGATGTCCTGTTCTGTTTTATGTTATGTTTGTTATGTTATGTCATGTTATGTCATGTCATGTCATGTCATGTCATGTCATGTCATGTCATGTCATGTTATGTTATGTCATGTCATGTTGTGCTATGTTATGTCATGTCATGTCATGTTATGTTATGTCATGTTATGTCATGTTAAAGTATGTTATGTTATGTTATGTGGTGATGTGATGAGATATGATGTCCTGTTCAGTTTTATGTTATGTTATGTTATGTTATGTTATGTTATGTTATGTTATGTTATGTTATGCCATGTCATGTCATGTTACGTTTTGTTATGTTGTGTTCTGTTATGTTATGTTATGCCATATCATGTAATGTTATGTATGTGTTCTGTTCTGTTCTGTTATGCCATATCATGTTATGTGTATGTTATGTTCTTTTATGTCATGTCATGTCATGTCATGTGTGTGTTATGTCATGTCATGTTGTGTTATGTTTTGTTATGTTGTCATGTCATATTTTGTGTGTTATTTTCTGTTGTCATATCTAGTCATGTCATGTCATGTTATGTCATGTTGTGTTTGTATTCTCTTCTTTTATGTTCTGTTCTAATATATTTTATGTGATGTTGTCATGTTATGTTATGTGTGTGTTCTGTTATGTCATGTCATGTTATGTGGTTATCTTATATCATGTTCTGTTGTATTGTTCTCTCCAGTGGCTGCACTCAGGGTGTCTGCAGTGTCTCTGTCCACGCCGGCGGCTGTCTCCGCTCTGTCCGGCTCATGTGTCCGCATCCCCTGCTCCTTCAGTCTGTCTCCAGGCTCTGCTCAGCTGGATCTGCAGCTCATCAGACTCTCCTCCTCCCTGTTCATGATATTCAAGTCCCGGCGAGTGTTCAGCACCAGGCCCAGGGATGCTCTTCATCCAGACTACAGGGGCAGGACCGTGTTTTCAGGGAATATGAACGCCGGTGACTGCTCCATCACCATCAGACACATCCACAGAGAAGACCAGAACACATACCAGCTGCAGACCCTAGAGCAGGGTCAGAGGTCATGGGTCACCAGAGCCACAATCAACATCACTGTGCACAGTAAGATCAGCATCAGATCATCATATTATCACTGAATTAATCTGACAAAATGTAAAATTTAAATTATGTGTGTGTGTTCAAGTGTGTGTGAGTATGTCTGTGTCCTTTCATGTGCACAAGTGCATGTGTGTCAACTAAAACAACCCTACATATTTCTAAAAGCTCCCTCAGTATATAAAGTGATGCTGTGAATGTTGTGTGTTATGTCAGCTGTACCAGAGACTCCTGTGCTCTCGGACCCGGGGCCGGTGACGGTGGGCCAGCAGGTGGTGTTAAACTGCTCCCTGAGGGTCCACTGTCCGTCTGATCAGCCCCGGCTGCGGTGGAGGTGGGAGCGAGGCCCTCAGAACGGCAGCAGTGTTCACGGGGATACGGATCTGCAGCAGGACGGACAGCAGATGATGGTTTTATGGACATCTCTTTCCTTCACCGTCCCCAAAAACATTAACCCCAGAGTTCGGTGTGAGGCAGAGTATCCGGAGAATAGGAGATCAGCGGCCACCAGAGAGATCCTCGTCCACTGTGAGAAAACACACACACTAAACACACACAGTTATGCGACTCACGCATTTAAAAGAACATCTTAAGTTGCCTTTAACTCATTTTTTTTAATCATTTTAAGTTATTTTAAGTTGACTTTATAATTTGAAATTATTTTATCTTGAGTCACCTTTAACATTTTCAATTATTTATTTTGTCAAGTAATATTGGAGGTTTTAAAGATTTTTGTGCTTTTAAAGATTAAAATCATCTTGAGTAAAATGTCAATTATTTAAAATACATTTAAGTCATCCTGAGGTATGTTTAACTTTTTAAATGATTTAAAGTCATCTTGAGTCGTCTTTAACATTTTGAATGATTTTAAGTCATCTTGAGTTGTCTTTAACATTTTTATTTATTCATTTTCTTGTCGGCTTAGTCCCTTTATTAATCCGGGGTCGCCACAGCGGAATGAACCGCCAACTTATCCAGCAAGTTTTAGACTACAGACAATTTAGCCTACCCAATTCACCTGTACCGCATGTGTTTGGACTGTGGGGGAAACCGGAGCACCCGGAGGAAACCCACGCGAAGGCAGGGAGAACATGCAAACTCCACACAGAAACGCCAACTGAGCAGAGGTTCGAACCAGCGACCTTCTTGCTGTGAGGCGACAGCACTACCTACTGCGCCACTGCATCGCCGTCTTTAACATTTAAGTCATCTTGAGTTGTTTTTAACATTTGAATGATTTTAAGTCATCTTGAGTTGTCTTTAAATTATGTGAAATCATTTTAAGTCAATTTGAGTATAATTTGCAATTTTAAAGTTTTTTTTGTGGTTTTAAAAATTATGGTCATTTTGAGTAATATGTCAATTATTTAAAATACATTTAAGTCATTTTGATGTATGTTTAAGATTTGAAATTATTTTGGCATCTTGAGTTGTCTTTGCAATATGTAAAGTAATTTTAAAGGGATAGTTTACCCAAAATGTTTAAATTTGTCATCATTTACTCGCCCTTAACTTGTTTCAAACATTTATGAGTTTTCTTTTTTTCACAAAGAAAGATATTTGGACAACTGTTAAAAAACCTTTCACCATTGACTACCACAGTATTTGTTTTCCTAATATGGGGGTCCATGGTTGCAGGTTTTCTACTTTCTTCCTTTCTGCCTTTGTCTTCAACTCAAAAAGTCTTGTTTTATAAATCTTCTTTTGTCTTAAGTCATCTTGAGTCATCTTTATTCAATTCAGTTCAATTCAGCTTTATTTGTACAGCGCTTTTACAATGTAGATTGTGTCAAAGCAGCTTCACATAAATGGTCATAGTAACGGGAACAGTGTAGTTCAGTTTTTAGTGTTTAAGTTCAGTTCAGTTCAGTTTAGCTCAGTTCAGTGTGATTTAATCATTACTGAGAGTTCAAACACTGAAGAGCAAATTCATCGATGCGCAGCTCTACCAATCCTGAACCATGTGAGGCAGTGGCGACAGCGGAGAGGGAAAAAAACTTCACCTGATGGGAGTGAAGAAAAAAAACCTTGAGAGAACCAGACTCAGTTGGGCACGACCATTTTAATTTCTCCGCTGGCCAAAAGTCTTGTGCAGAACTTCATTCGCCGTGGTTTAGGCAGGAAGATGACCTCAGCGAAGACTCGTCTGTCCCTGGAACGTCGCTGGAATCAGACACATGTTCTCCACTCCCCACGACCATCAGCGCAGCAGCAGCTCAGGATATGGCCTGGTCCCGGATATGGAATCCTTGGGATCATCTCGTCGCTGGTCTTGGATCCAATCAGTGACTCTGCATAATCTGAGGACATCGGGATGAGTATCCCCAGGTGAAAATAGAGAATAAAGAGAATAATTAGCGTAGCTGCTGTTCATAGTGTATATAAACAAGATGCAGAAGCCTGTGTGGAACCCGCTAGGTGATGCATCCACTCACTCAATGCATCAATGCATCTTTATCTGATTTTAAAGCTTGTTTTACGTCATTTTGAGAAGTCATCAAGGGACTTTAAAGCTTGTTTTTGTCTTACATCACATTGAGTCATCCTCAGCTTGTTTCGTCCTAAGTCAACTTGAGCAGTCTTCACCTGACTTTAAGCTGATTTGAGTCATAATGTCAGACTTAAAAGCTTGTTTTGTCTTAAGTCATCTTGAATCATCTTAAATCATTTTACCTGATTTTTTAAAGATATGTTCTGTCTTAAGTAAGTTTCAGCTTATTTTGCTCGTGTTTGCTAATATTTAAGCTGGTTTAATCTTTGTTCAAGACCGGCTGATATAATGTTGTGGTTTCTCCACTGTCTACAGTTCCCCCGAGGGATGTGCTGGTGGAGGTGGTGACGTTGTCGGTTCGGGCTGGAGGAAACCCTCTGCTAAGCTGCCACTGTAAGGCCGACCCGCCAGTGTCCCAGTATCAGTGGTGGATCGTGGATTCAGGCCTCGCACCGGTGCTTCTTCCCAAACACACACACAGCGTACGCATCTATAATGTGAGCAGAAACACACACGTGCAGTGCATCGTTTCCAACAGATTGGGACGAGCATCATCACGCCTCACCGCCCTCAATGTCCAGTGTGAGTCTTCGTCTTATTCGACAGTCCTGCCCTTAACTGTGTGCATTTACTAGTTATTTACAACTCAAGTCGGAATTATTCATTAATATTATCTGTGTGTGTGTGTGTGTGCGTGTGTGTGTTTGTGTGTTGTACAGATGCTCCACTGATAGACTCCAGCAGCTCGCGCTGTGTGTGGGATGGGCGTCTGCTGTCTTGCTGGTGTGTTGTGCACTCGAACCCTCGTCCTGCCGTCACCTGGAGTGTGAACGGCACGCAGCCGCCGGACGGTTTCAACACGTCCTCCTCCAGTGTGAACCAAACACTGACTGCGACTCTGAGCGGAGTGACACACACACTGCTGCACGTTCACTGCTACGCCTTCAACGCACTGGGAAACAGCTCTATACTACTGCTGCAGAGAAATCAGAGTACGCCACACACACACACATACACTGATAAATACACACACACTGAATAAAAAACACACACACACACCCTTACAAATACACTGATACACACACCGATACACACACAGTTATACAAAGACTAAAAAACAAAGTGTGTGTGTTTGTGTGCACAGGTGATCTGCTGTGGACTGTCCTGCCGTGTGTGTGTGCTGGGACTCTCGCTCTGATGATGCTGATACTGCTGTGTTACTGCAGGTCCAGCAGACGGTGAGTGTGTGTGTGTTTGTGTGTGTGTGACACACATTATCTGTGTGTGTTGTTTAATCAATAATGTGTGTGTGTGTGTGTGTGTTTGTGCATGTGTCTTGTTTGTTCAATCTCTTGATGTGTGTTTTTGTCTGATCGTGTGTGTGTGTGTGTCTATTTCATTTCCTGTGTGTGTGTGTTTGTGTGTGTGTCTATTTAATTTCTGATGTGTGTGTGTGTGTTCGTTCAATCTCTTGATGTGTATTTTGTCTGATCGTGTGTGCGTGTGTCTATTTCATTTCTTGTGTGTTTGTGTTTGTGCAAGTGTCTATTTAATGTCTGATGTGTGTGTGTGTGTGTTTAATCTGTTATGTGTGTGTTTGTGCAAGTGTCTATTTAATTTCTGATGTGTGTGTGTGTGTGTGTGTGTGTGTTTAATCTGTTATGTGTGTGTTTGTGGCTGTTTAATTCATTTCTGATGTGTGTGTGTGTGTGTGTGTGTGTGTGTGTGTGTGATTAATCTTTTATGCATGTGTTTGTGTTTGTGTGTGTCTATTTAATTTCTAGAGTGTATGTGTGTATGTGTGTTTAATCTGTTATGTGTGTGTTTGTGGGTGTTTATTTAATTTCTGATGTGTGAGTGTGTGTGTGTGTGATTAATCTGTTATGTGTGTGTGTTTGTGTTTGAGTTTGTGTGTGTCTATTTAATTTCTTGTGTGTGTGTGTGTGTGTGTGTGTGTGTGTGTGTGTGTGTGTGTGTGTTCAATCTCATGATGTGTGTTTTTGTCTAATCTCTGGTTTGTGTGTGTGTGTGTGTGTGTGTGTGTGTGTGCGTGCGTGCGTGTGTGCGTGCGTGCTAGCAGGAGGAGGCGAGTGGCGTCTCTTCAGCCGATGTCAGTGTGTGTGTATCAGAGGAGAAGGCCGCTCTACATAAACTGCAGTGAAGTCACACACATCTACAGTAACGGCAGCTACCAGCTCATCTACCAGAACAGCACTCCGCTCTTTGTGCACAGCAAACAGGTGCAGAAGAACTTTATTTGATATTATATAATTAATAGCTTCATAAATAGCATAATACACAGCACAGATAAATCAAAACAAGTTAAAGTAAAGTAAAGTGTGTGTGTGTGTGTGTGTGTGTGTGTGTGTGTGTGTGTATGTGTGTGTGTGTGTGTGTGTGTGTGTGTGTGTGTGTGTGTGTTTCAGACTCATAAGAGACAGAGGCGAGGAGCTCAACATCAGCGGGTGCAGAGGCTGACCGCCGTGACCTCTGACCCCGAAACTGCCATCTATTTGGAGGTGATTTAAACAACTCACACACCGCTGTGAAGACCTGCATGAGATTACATCAGTGCATCAGCTCCTGCAATAAACACAAGACAAACCTCAGACTGCAGCGTGAAATACAAGCATCACTGACACTCTCTTTATTCATTCTACATTAGCTCCGCCTCCATCCACCTATTTTTATGTACGTTTTGAATATGCGTTTAGAAAATCGGTTGATGGAAACGCCATGATGCGCAGTATTTCGTGCATAAAAACACATGCGCATAAGTGAGAAACGTTTTATTCGATAAGAAAAGATGTGCATGTGAATGTGTGTGAATGGATAAACCAGCAGGCTGAGCACACTGTAAACACCAGAAATGTTGTTTTGCTCATTCTAAAACGCCTTAAGGTTGATTTATACCTCTGCGTCAAGCGCACGCGTATGCATCAGCGCAGCCTTTGCATGGTCACCAGGGCCGGATTAACGTAAGGGCTCGGTGGGGCTAAAGCCCCAGGGCCCACGGAAGAAGGAGGCCCTTGATTGGCTGAAGAATTAATTTGCGCTATGACACTGGAAACGCCTCTTTGCGTTCTGCTTTCTCTCGTAGATAATGTGAATTATACCTTTCGGTTCATTGCTGTTCAAAAACAGTGACGCCGGTGCTAAGCTGTGGCTCAAGGTGACTGTAGTCCAATCAGAATATTGAATATCCCTGTTTTAGTCACCCATAGATGTGATTAAATGCCCCAATTCTCCCAGGACAGTCTATTATTTTGGCACTATTACGAGAGCCGTCCAGTCACAGGTAGGCTAACCAAGCTCGTCGCAGAGCAAAAAATAAAATTCACAGCGTCTTCATCAGTGATACACTTGTACATGTAGTACAACAGAAGCTGGGAATCGTGCTGAATGGACTCATAACTGAAGCGCTGTCTCTGCTGCGCGGTGGTTACAGCTGGATTCAAACCGGTGCTCGCCCGAACTGCCCGCCCGCACATTCCTTCCATCACACAATAGCCCCTTTCACACAGTGATACCGGTAAATATCCGGAAAATTTCCGGAACGACTTTACCGGTATATTCAAAAAAGCGCTGTTCACACAGGCGAGGACATTACGGAATTTTTCCGGAAAAGAGCATTCACACATCCATTCCAAAATACCGGTAAATTCTGACATCATTCACCACAAATGAGCTTTAAACGGCTGCGCTTGTATTTGTAAACATTTGACTAAATTACAAACTCATTTCATGATCAATATTGTAAACAACTTTCACAGGATCATATTCGCATGTCGAGATGTTCATAATATGTGTGTGTGCAGGCGCTCACAGGCTGTTTCACAGGCACACGCAAAGCTTGAAGGTAAACAAACAACGGCTTATCATAAGCATCTCATCGATGATTATTTACACAGTTGGCATTAAGAAGAACATATAAACGTGATCTGACTAACTTCTAGCAGCTAAATGTGTCTGGAAAAATATTCAAAGGCTTTTATCCTCACAAACCGCGCGGACGTGAATGCGTCTGACTGTTGTGATTGGCTAAAGCAGACGTCTCACGTCAGCATGTTCTAGACGTGCACGCGCTTATTACGGGAATCTTCCTTCTGCGTTCACACAGCGCAGCATTCCGGCAAATTGCCGGTAATCTTACAACTTCTCTTTCCGGAAAATAGCCAGAACGAATTTACCGGTATTTTCAAAAAGGACCTGTTCACACATACAAGCTTTCCGGAAAATTGCCGGCAATTTTCCGGAAAGGTCTGTATGTGTGAAAGGGGCTAATATAACCGAGACAGCGTGCGAACAAATCTAATAGCCTAAACGAGCAGTTATTAAAATATCCATCGTTACAGAGTAGCTATCTCATGTAAATACACTCTGTGATGCTTTACAGTAAGTCTAACCAGTTATAAAGCAAACTTTATATGAATGTTTACTTTGCCTCTTTTATAAAATGACTAATAATATGGAGCAGTGATATATTGGCACTGACTTTCCTCAGACACTATATCTGATGCAATAAATACAAAATAAATAAATAAAATAAAGAGGTTTGCCTTCTGTAAGACCACAATAAGCTTTGGATATTAGAAGCATGGATATTAAAGATATTCGGCCTACATCATAAGTGATTTATAATCAGCTAAAGTTCTAAAGAAACGTTTTAAAGGTAAACCCCTGTTTAAAGTAGTTATTTTAAAGCACTAATTTAGGAAGTATTGCAAATGTTTTTTTGCAGATTTTTGCTGCCTGCTTGAACTTTAAAGTTCATATTATGTCATTCCCTAAGTTTGTATACTTGCAGGCCTATTTTAATAAAATAGAAAAAAAGATATAATGATATGTAGATAATAATATTAATTAGTGTAACGAGGAGACTGACACGGAGGGATCCATTATGCAGTATTTATTAATCACAACTTCACTCAAACACACAATATGCACCTGAGTGCACACACACATCCACAGTAGTAGTAAGGGTATCAAAAATGATGATGAACAGACACAGAGTGAGTTACCAGGCATGAGTGGAGGGTAATGAGCGAGAATCAGAGTCCGTGTATCAGGCTTGGGTCGAGGGCAGGCAGCAAGTATCAGAGTCCGTATATCAGGCGTGGGTCGTGGGCAGGCAGAGAGAATCAGAGTCCGTATATCAGGCGTGGGTTGTGGGCAGGCAGAAGGCGAAGCAAAGTAAGAGACAGGCTGGGAATAACACTCAGTAATGCTGGCCGGGGCTGAACAAGATTTCGCACTGACTGAGTGTTTGAGTGCAGCTTATATGAGGTACGTGGGTCGTTAACCAGATTGAGATCAGGTGTCTGTGCAATCAGTGTAGATGGATGATGTAATGCTAAAAGTCTGGAGATGGTGGCCTCTGCTGGCCAGCGAGGGGAATGACCGGGACCGAGTCGGTGACAATTAGTAAATTATTATTAATAATAACAATATTAATAACAACAACAATTTATATATTTTTGTGAGGTAAAGAATTAAAAGGGGGCCCTTGGATTTGCTATGGCCCATGACCCAATGTGATCTTAATCCGGCCCTGATGGTCACATAGCCCTTGCCCTGGCCGTTGCTGACGTGTTCCTCTCAAAAAATGTAAGTACACGTCGCAACAATGCATAGCGCTAGCTCTGTGATTGGTCGGCTTGGTAGCGCTGTAAGTGTGGGCGGGGATGAGAAGCACACGAGTCTGGTGGAGCGAGTGTGAAGTCCTGTGTAGGAGCTCCAGGGCCTCGTTTCAGAAAGGAGGTTAAGTGAAAACTCAGAGTATGTTAACCCTGAAATGAGAGAAACTCTGGGTTTTTTATTTTAGAATGGCAGGTTTGTCAAACTGGAGACAGCAGGGTAAGTCAAACCTGTTTCTAAAAGAGAGGTAACTTTAACGCGGAGTCAGTTATTGTGGTCACTTACTCTGTGAACCTAACCTGATCAGGAGCAGGTTTTATTCTCTAAACTCTGAGTTTCTGTCGGTCTCCTCCCCTTTTTTTTAAGACGAATCTGTATTTCCCCCCTTAGCCTTACATCTCCACCCACCTATTTTTATGTGTGTTTTGGAGATGCGTATAAAAAATGATTGATGGAAACGTCATGATGCACATAACTTTTAAAAAATATACATAAAAACATGCGCATAACTGAGTAGGATCAACTTTTATTCAATAAGAAAAGATGCACATTAACTATGATGGAAACACTTTTACTGAACAAATTCCAGTATGTGCATTAAAAAGGTTTGTTCTAAGAGATCATGTGATGATGAAAATGTGTGTGAATGGACAAACCAGCAGGCTGAGCACACTGCAGAAAATCTGAACTGCTGTTTTGGTCATTGTAACCCATTTCAGTATTATTATATTACAAATGACCTCCAGAGCGTCTGCAGCATGTCAAGAGCTTCTGTTTTCCGCGTCTCATGGCTTTAAATGCCACGAAGTGTGTCGGCGTTGTCCTCTGAGGTCATTTATTAAATAAGGAAAAGATTGGCAGCTTCTCCTACTGCAGCAAATTCAGTTTTAACTGTTGATATTTGAAGCCAGTTAATCAGGAAGTGACGATTTTGTTGCTTTGACTCGTTGGATGGGAACGCTGCTTTATTCGGATATCTTTTATGCAATATTCCAGTTTTGCGCAAGTTAATTTGCATTTTTAGAAGGAAACATAGCTAGTGATACTAATTTATTACTAAATTAAACAGTGCCCTGTACCATGAAGCAAGATTAGCTGGCTAGCTAGTTAAGTTTGAGGTTAGTTTGCACCAATCCTGGATTTTAGCTAGCATGAATGAAGCCTGGCTTTAATCCCTTTTTATTGCCATGGTAACTTAAGGTGCTCCAGGGCAGGTCATATTCTGGTTATGTTTAGGATGTGTTCTAAAAATGTTCTGGTTATGTTCTGGATATGTTCTGATTATGTTGCTTTTGACAATCTGCATTGTAAAATGTGCTATAGAAACTAAAGGTTGAATGTGAAGGTTTGGTTCTGGACATGTTCTGGTTATGTTTTGTTATGTTTAGCTGATGTTCGGGAAATGATCTCATTATGTTTTGGTTATGTTCAGGTTGGGTTCAGGTTATGCTCTGGTTATTTTTTGGTTATGTTTAGATTATGTTTTGGATATGATCTAGTTATACTTTGCTTAGATATTTTTAATGTTCTGGATATGCTCTGATGATGTTCAGGTTATGTTTTGGATATGTTTAGGATATGTTCTGGTTATGTTTTCAAAACTTGTTCTGTGAATCTGAGCTTTTTTTACCACCATCATGATACAGGCCCTTGGCATCTTCAGTGATGTGTAAACTAGAAGCTAATCTTATAATGTTCAGTTTGTTAAGCCATCATCAGGGTACAGACCCCTGACATATTAAGTGACATGTAATCTCGAAACGAATCATGTAATTCTGAGATGGTCAAGCCACAATCATGCAGATTCATGGTGTTTTCGGTGATGTATAAGCATGAAACAAATCCTGTAAATCTGAGTTTGTTAAACCACCTTCAAGGTACAGGCCTCTTGTGTCTTCTGTGATGTGTAGACCTGAAAATAATCATGTAATCCTGAGTTTGTTAAGCCACCAATCAGATACCACCACATGGTTTCTTCAGCAATGTTTAAACTTAAAGGTAAAACATGCATTTTCAAAGCCAATTCTGTAATCCTGAGTTTGTTAAGCCACCATCATAGTAGAGGCTCCTTGTGTCCTTAGTGACATGTAATTTTAAAATTAATCATGTTATCTCAAGTTTGTTAAGCCACCATCTAATTACAGGCTCCTAGTATCTTCAGTGATGTGTAAACTTGAAACTATACTGTAATCCTGAGTTTAAGCCACCATCATGATACATGCTTCTAGTGTCTTTAGTGATGTGTAAACTCAAAACTAATCATGTAATCCTGAGTTTTTTAAGCCACCATCTTAGCACAGACTCCTTGTATTTTTGGTGAAATGTAAACTAGAAGATAACCCTGTAATCCTGAATTTGTTAAGCCACCATCATAGTACATAGTAGTCCTTGTATCCTCAATGACATGTAATTTCAAAACTAATCATTTAATCCTGAGTCTGTTAAGCCACCATCATGGTCCAGGCCTCTTGTGTCTTTTGTAACATGTAAACTCAAATATTATCATGTAATCCTGAGTTTGTTAAGCCACCATCATGCAGGTTCCTGGTGTTTTCAGTGACATTTAAACAGAAAACAAATCCTGTAATCTTGAGTTTGTTACACCACCATCATAGTACAGGCTCCTGGTATCATCAGTGATATGTACTAATCTTGTAATCCTGAGTTTGTTGAACTGCTATCCAGGAACAGGCTTCCGGTGTCTTCAGTGACATGTATTTTAAAAGCTAATTCTGTAATCCTGAGTTTGTGAAACCATCATCAAGGTACAGGCTCTTGGTACCTTCAGTGACATGTAAACTTGATACTAATCATGTAATCCTGAGTTTTTTAAACCACTAACAATGTACCGAATGTTTTTTTTCAGTAATGTTTAAACTCAATGCTAATCCTATTATCCTGAGTTTGTTAAGCTACCATCATGATACGGGCTCCTAGTGTCTTCATTAACGTGTAAACTCAAATCTAATCCTGTAATCCTGAGTTTATTTGGCCACCTTTGTGATTCAAGCTCTTAGGCCGTACTCACACTAGGTACAGTTGCCTCGAACCGGGCCAAAGCACGCTTGTCCCCCCTCCTGTCTCCCCCGACGGCCCGCACTCACACCACAATCGGCACGCTTACGTCATCGCTGCTGTGCTCACTTAGCCGCACAGAGGAGATTTCTCTAGTTATATCGTTTCAGTCGTTTGTTATGCAGTGACATGCAGTCAAATATTTTGCCAAACAGTCCTTAGGGATATGGGGACATGCAGTCAGATATTTCGCCGAACAGATCCGCCACTTTTGACGCTCATAAACAATCATAAAGCTCTCGTGCTGCTGCTGCAAGAATGAGGAGGTCTGCTGAAGGTGCAGCTGTCGTGCAGTGAGGGGTTTCCGTCTTTAATAAACTACGGCAGTTTGCGTTCACTGAACAGTAATAATGATTAATAAATCCATATGAAACAGCCCCTTAAAGTCACGTCTCGCTTTCAGTTTCGGGCTTTGGCACGTTTTGCACTCACACTACAAGTGTGAAACGGGGAACGGGCCTGGGCACGGTACGGATGGCATAGTGTGAGTAGGCCCTTAGTGTCTTCGTTGGTGAGTAAACTCAAAACTAATCCTCTAATCCGGAGTTTTGTTTAGCCACAAATACGATACAGGCTCCTGACCTCAGTTGAGAGCAAAAAAACTTACTGAAACTTACTGAAAGAAGGCAGACATGTTTGGTGAAATCATTCAAAAGTGACTTGAACAACTTATGGGAACATTCAGTTTATAAAGATCTTCTTATTCTGTTCTATTAAAACTGAGTCAACATTATGAACATTATGTTATATCACATGTGGGGTTTTGTGCATTTCAAGGCTGATGTATTTATAAATCACTGAAGGGAACTGAATGTCTTTTAGGTCTGAGGACAATGATGATATTAATATTTTTTGAAGACTAAGAAATGCAGCAAGACTGAGGCTTATTTTGTTAAACAGAAAGGCCAATCTGGGCCTGCAATGGAAAAAACAGGACATAGTGTGTGTCTTATGAGTGTGAAACCAGTCAAGGACATTCTGAAGAAGACAGAGGAGAAAAGCAACAGCACATTTCTGTAGAAAACTTTGAGTTTTTCAGATGTTCATGTTCGGTGTATTATTCTGTGCTCAGAGTAGAGAGAAACATGAGAGACAGCCTAAATTTACCTTGAAAATAAAACATGCTCTGAAACTACTGAACCTTTCTTTTGTGAATGACTGAATAAATAAATGAACAAATCATAAATAAATAAATAAAAATATCAATCACCTAATAAGGAGAGTGAATGAGCAAAATTAATAATTGAATAATGAATAATGAATAAACGAACAATTAATTAAGTTAAGGAAAAAAATTAATGAATTAAATAATTGACTGAATTAATAAAGGAACCGTAAAACCAAAAATAATTAAATGATTTAACAATTAATTAACAAATAATTATATGAATGAATGAATGTAGGAACAAACACATAAAAAGTACATAAACACATTATTCACCAAATAAGGAGAGTGAATGAGCAAAGGAAATTAATAATTTAGTAAATGAATAATCAATGAACAGTTGATTAAATGAACGAATGAAAAATAATGAATGATTAATTAAATGAATAAACAGTGAATCAAAATTTTTTAAATGATTGAACAAAGAATACATTAATCATTTGAATGAATGAACAAATAAATAAATAAATAAAAATGAGTACATAAACACATTAATCACCAAATAAGAAGAGTAAATGAGCAAATGAACAATCTATTTAATGAATGAATGAACAATGAATGAAATGAATAAATGAAAAATAACGAAAGATTCATTAAGTGAATGAACGGTGAATCAAAATGTGTTAAATGATTGAACAAGGAATAAATAATTGAACGAATGAAGGAACGAATAAACAAATAAATAAAAATAAGTACATAAACACATTAATGACCAAATAAGGAGAGTGAATGAGTAAATGAATAAAAAATTTAATGAATGAATGAATAATGAATGAATGAACAGTTAATTAAATGAACGAATGAAAAATAATGAATAATTAATTAAATGAAGGAGCAGTGAATCAGAAATTATTAATAATAATTTGAATAAATGAATGAATGAACGAATGAATGAATAAATGAATGAACAAATAAAGAAATAAAAAATAGGCACATAAACAATGCAATTGTTATTAATGAATACATTAATAATGATTTAAATGAATAATTGAATAAAGAAATAAAAAGTAAATAAACAAAGCAAATGAATAATTAAATGAATGAATGAATGAATGAATGAATGAATGAATGAATGAATGAATGAATGAAAAATAATGAAGGATTAATTAAATAATGGAAGAGTAAATCAAAATTATTAACAAGATGGTTAAACAATGAATAAATTAATACATATTTGAATAATTGAATGAATGAATGAATAAAAGTGAGAACATAAACACATTAATAACCAAATGAGTGAATGAGCAAACGAAGAATTGATTTTTTTTATAACTAATTTAAAAACTAAATAATGAGTGAACAATGAATCAAATGAATGATTAAATACATGAATGAACAGTGAATCAAAATTGATTAATTAAATGTTGGAACAATAAATAAATGAATAATAATTTTAGTGAATAAATGAATGAATGAACAAATGATTTACTAAACAAACAAATGAAAATGAAAAAATGAATGAATACAAATAATACACAAAGGATGATTGAATTAATAAATGTACGGTGGCTTGAATAAATTAATAAATAAACTATGACTGACAGAATTTATGAATGAAAAAAACTATGAAAGAAAGGAATGTATGGATGAATGAATGAACTAACAAACAATTAAGGAAAACAATGAATGAAGAAGTACGTTGATTGAATGTAATTAATTAATTAATTAAGTAACTGTACAGTGAATTAACTAAATGAAGAATTAATAAATTAATCAATTAACAAATTAATTAATTTAATTAATTAATTGTTGTACAAATTAATGATTGAAAAATTATATTATAAAATAATTAATATAAGTCTAATAATTTATAAAATAATTCATCTTCTGTTTAATTCAGACTTTTATTCTAAAGTCGAGAACGTGACTTTCTGCCTCACGGGCACTGATTGGTCGGCAGGCGGAAGTGACGTTGCGTGTTGTGGATTGAGAGGGAGTTTGTACGCGCGCTTGTGAAACTCTCTCACTCAGACTGGAATAAAGCTCAGAAGCGACTTCAGCTCTGTTTGGATTTCGGTAAAGTGATGTTGAATCCATCAGAATGCGTATCTAAATATTTTAGCCGCTTGTATGGTCTTTAATGGCGGCTCTGAAGCGCCTCTATTGTTCGCGCTGGTTAACTCAGGCGGACTCCGCTAACTAGACCGAATAACAGCAAATTAATACAATTATCGGATTTATTAGTTTGTGTTTTTATATCATAAATCAGTCCACACGTCATGCTTTTTTGTGTCAGATATTTCAGATTATCATGAAACGTAATGTGTTGTATAACAGCACACTTATTGGTCTTAATACTTAAATACTGACGTGTTTTGACTGCTCATGTAGTATATATTTATGTCATGTTGTCACTATTTTCGCTAAATTGATTGTTGTTACCAGAATATTTAACTCTTAATTAATTTTACGCATGTTTAGAGTAATGCTTGTTTGATTTGATGCTGACTCGTTCATGTGAGTCGATTCAGTGAACTGATTTTATACTTCATTCGCGATTTTTATTAATTTGAATATGAATTATTTTAGAAATTCAATAATCAATAAAGTCTGGTGAAAAGTCATGAAAATATTTTTCTAAAAGTGTGTTAAATGCTTTATTTTTAGTTTTTATTAACATGAAATATGGTGATTCATTGAAGTGATGTGCTTGTTTTGTTCAGTGCTTTTAGGTTTTTTGCGTCTTCATTTTTGTATTTATTAATGAGGAAAATCACGATGTTAATGTTTATTGTTTATTTATACTTTTACTTGTAATTGACGCTACATTATACAGTGTTCATGTGAGTCGATTCAGTGAACCGATTCGAATATTAATTCGCAATTGAGATGAGTTCTTCATTCTCTTATCAAAAACCACTGGAGAAAAGTATGCCACATGGCTGAGCTTTATCTGAGGTTTTCTGTTAACATGATAATTAATGACTAATGAAGTCATATCTTTGCTTTTTCAGGTTTTATGAGCGACGATTCAATTGTTTGATTCAGAGAACATGCCTGAACTCAAACTCAAGCATGTCGTGTCCTGCAGCAGTGAAGATAATGTAAGAATTCTGTTATACTTCATTGATAATTTACATTTACTGACACTTTACAATCAACACACAAACCTGAGAACTAGACTGATTCATTGATTCAGCTGAATCTATTGAATCATTGGTTTGAACTGAGTCACTGAATTTGAAATGCAGTAGGGCTGTAGATGTTGAAAAATAAAATCAGAAATTGGGATACCTTGCAT
This sequence comes from Danio rerio, assembly GCF_052040795.2. Taxonomy (NCBI): domain Eukaryota; kingdom Metazoa; phylum Chordata; class Actinopteri; order Cypriniformes; family Danionidae; genus Danio; species Danio rerio. The sequence goes on from NC_141036.1 coordinate 59,916,533, forward strand.
TGAATATATCACGATATGAATACAATTTCACTAAATGGCTTGAATAGCCCTATTTAGGAACAGTTCATTAATTTACATTGATTGGAATGATTCTCCAAGGCTGTTTCCCAACCCTGTTCCGGGAGGCACCCCAACACTACATATTTTAGTTGTTTACAACAAGACAAATGGTAGTTAAATTAGATTAATAACAGGATCCTGATCACCGATTAAAGAGTTTGTTCTTTATTGTTTACTTTTTCTGCACAGACTCATAAAGCAGACAACCTCTTGAGCTCCGACACTTACAGAAAATGGAAAGCTGCGAGACCTGGAGAAAAGCAAGTTTCTGTCATCCTTCAAGTATGTCTGACTTATTTCTGTTTATTATTATTATTAGTATTATTATTATTATTTATTTTAAAATTGTTCTTAAGTTAGTTTTAAATTAACAACATATTAAATATATTATTTTTTTTAAATAACATTTTTATTTATTTTATTTATGTATTATTATTATTTTAAGATACTATAATGCCACTTGCAGATGTTTTCTTTAACCTGCATGTGTTGTTCCTCCAGTTGGAAAAGGAAGAGCAAATTCACAGCATAGACATTGGAAATGAAGGCTCTGCTTTCATAGAGGTCCTTGTCGGACACTCCACGTCTGTCAAAGATCAAGACTTTGAGGCGAGTCTTAAAGTTTGAGCTTTTCATTTTTGCATCTTATGAAAACATGTTAGTTTTAGTGAGTTTTGTCTTCAGTCAGTTTTATTAGCATGCATTTTTACAGAGAGTCATAATGTTAGTGTGTAGTGTATTGATATTTTCATGTCTCATGGATGGTAATATAGCTAGATTAAGCAGTGATGTATACAGTCAATCAGTTGTTGAGGTTTCCTGTATGTCTGTGTGTGTATGTTTGTACATATATTGCGTTTTGCTAAAGAGTATTATTTTAAATAAATACTACTAGTGTGTGTGTGTGTGTGTGTGTGTGTGTGTGTGTGTGTGTGTGTGTGTGTGTGTGTGTGTGTGTGTGTGTGTGTGTGTGTGTGTGTGTGTGTGTATGTATGTATGTATATATATATATATATATATATATATATATATATATATATATATAGTTTTATTATTATTATTATTTGTTTTTTAATAATACAAAATTTAATAATAAATAATAAAATATATTAATAATAAATAATAAAAATTTAAATATATGTATATGTATATATATATATATATATATATATATATATATATATATATATACATACATACATACATACATACATACATCATTTTATTATTATTATTTTTTTTAAGTTTAGAGTTCTGATTCATTCATTTTTATGTTAATTTTAATCATTGAAATTATTGTAAAATTTTATTTATTTTTAAAATATATAATTGCTGTTTAAAAGAGCAAGAAAATTTTCACAGTATTTAATATATAATTATATTATAACCTTGTAATATTTTTCTTTCGGAGAATGTCTTGCTATTAGTTTTGCTGGGGGGGAAATAATAATAATAATAAAAAATATATAAATATGTATATATATATTAATAAATGTATTTTAAAGTTGTCCAATGACTTGCCTAATTACCCTAGTGAAGCCTTTAAATGTCACTTTAAGCTGTACAGAAGTGTCTTGAAGATTATCTAGTCTAATATTATTTACTGTCATCATGACAAAGAGAAAATAAATCAGTTATTAGAGATGAGTTATTAAAACTATTACGTTTTAAAGTGTTATATGGAAATATGGCATATGTAAATGGCAATAATTAAAATTATTTAAATTTAAAGGGGTCTTCAATCCATTTTGCCATTAAATAGCCACAAGTTGCTGATGTGGCAATAAATAAAAATAGGAGTCTTCAACTAAAATAGATATAAACCGCATGTTTACTCTTCTGCATTGTTTTGTAGGTTCTGCTGGTCACATCGTCCTTCATGTCGCCCACTGAGAGCCGAAACGGCACAAACACAAACCGTGTGCGTTTCTTCGGGCCCGGTCAGCTGGTGAAGGCGCAATCACAGGAGAAGTGGGATCGCGTGAAGATCGTCTGCAGTCAGCCCTACAGCAAGGTCAGGGGGAAAAACTTAGCACACCATAATCATAGTTTTCAGTCTTATGATGAGCTTTTCAATCATTCTGGAGGAGTTTTGGAGTTGTCTGCACAGCTTTTCAGCATTTAAATGTAACATTTTAAGTATCAATTGACATTAAAGAGCACCTTTTATGCAAATCACTTTTCTAAGGGGTTTAAACACAGTTGTGGGTCAGCAGTGTATGAATATCTCCAGCCTCTAATGGTAAACATTAGATCAAATCACACTTGATAAAACCAGTCTGCAGAAACACTTTGATGACATTTTCCCTTTGTACGTGTCATCAGAGTGGTAAACCCCAGCCCTTCTCTGATGACTCTGATTGGGTGAAATATGTTTAACCACACCCTTCCAGTAGTTAGTTTGCTTCCCCCTACTTAATATTTGATTTCGGTTAGAAGTACATCATCACACTGCAATAAAAGCCGGATGCTGTTTCCTGTGTGCAGACTATAGCGTACGGCATCTCCTTCATAAAGCTGCACTCTCCTCCAGACGGGAATGAAGCCCTAGTCTCGACTCCACCGGTGAGTGTTTTGCATCTAAACTGGAGTTTATAATAATATTAACAGCAGAACTAATGACTGTCATATATTATTTTACTACGTTTTTAAAAGTACATTACAGCTAAATAATTTGAGTGTTTCATTTACCAGCAACATTTTAACAATTATACAGAGCATCCGGAAAGTGTGAAAGCGCTTCACTTTTTCCACATGTTTTTATGTTACAGCCTTATTCCAAAATGGATTAACTTCATATTTTCCTCAACATTCTACACACAATCCCCCATAATGACAATGTGAAAAAACAGTTTTTGAAATTGTTGCAAATTTATTCAAATAAAAAAGCTGAAAGATCAGATGTACATCAGTGTTCACAGCCTTTGCTCAATACTTTGTTGATGCACTTTTGGCAGCGATTACAGTCTCAAGTCTTCTTAAATATGATGCCACAAGCTCTGCACAGCTGTCTTTGGGAAGTTTGGCCCGTTCCTCTTTGCAGTACCTCTTAAGCTCTATCAGGTTTGATGGGAAGGGACGGTGTGCAGCCATTTTCAGATCTCTCCGGAGATGTTCAATAGGATTTAGGTCTGGGCTCTGGCTGGGCCACTCAAGGACATTCAGTGAGTTGTTTTTTTGCCACATTGATATGTTGGTGGTGTGCTTTGGGTCATTGTCCTGCTGGAAGATGAAGTGTCGCCTCAGTCTGAGGTGGAGAGCACTCTTGTGCAGGTCTTCATTCAGGATGTCTCTGTACATCGCTGCATTCATCTTTCCCTCTATCCTGACTAGTCTTCCAGTTCCTGCTGCTGAAACACATCCCCACAGCATGATGCCAACACCACCATGCTTCACTGTAGGGATGCTGTTAGCCTGGTAATGAGCGCTGCCTGCTTTTCTCAAAACGTAACGCCTGGCGTTCACTCCAAACAGTTCAGTTTGAGTCTCATCAGAGCAGAGAGTTTAGTTTCTGATGTCCTTCAGACGCCTTTTGGCAAACTCCAGGTGAGAGGGTCTTCCGTCTGACCACTCTACAACATTGGTGGATTGCTGCACAGATGGTTGTCCTTCTGTAAGGTTCTCTTCTCTCCACAGAAGAACGCTGGAGCTTAGACAGAGTAACCATCGGGTTATTGATCACCTCCCTGACTAAATCCCTTCTCCCCCGATCACTCAGCTTAGATGGCCGGCCAGATCTAGGAAGAGTCCTGGTGGTTAAACATCTTCCACTTATGGATGATGGAGGCCGCTGTGCTCATTGGAGCTTTCAGAGCAGCAGAAATGTTTCTGTCACCTTCCCCAACCTTGTGCCTCGAGACAATCCTGTCCTAGAGGTCTACAGACAATTCCTTTGTCTTCATGCTTGGTTTGCGCTTTGTCATGCACTGTTAACCCTGGGCCCTTATATAGACAGGTGTAGCCTTTTCAGATCATGTCCAATCAGCTGAATTGAGCACAGGTGAACTCCAATGAAGCTGCTGAAACACCTCAAGAATGATCTGTGGAGACAGAATGGACCTGAGCTCGATGTAGAGCTCCACGCCAAACGCTGTGAATACTGATATTCATGTGATTATTCAGCTTTTTTATTTGCAATAAATTTGCAACAATTTCTAAAACTCTTTTTCCACGTTGTCATTATGGGAGATTGTGTGTAAAATGTTGAGGAAATCAATCAATTTAATCCATTTTGGAATAAGGCTGTAGCATAAAAAAATGTGGTAAAAGTGAAGCGCTATCAACACTTTCCAGATGCACTGTAAATGTTTGATTGAATTTTTCCTATCCTATCTAGCCATGTTGTTAAAAAAAACCAACATAATTAATGGATTTTTTTTTTGTAGAAAAGCATCTCTCATTTGTCATTATGCTTGATGGTCTGAGACATGTGATTCATATTTTGTACTTTTAAAATTCCATTTGGGCAGGGGTCTCAAACTCAATTCCTGGAGGGCAGCAGCCCTGCACAGTTTACTTCCAACCCTGCTCCAACACACTTACCTGTAGGTTTGAAACAACCCTGAAGAACTCAATTAGTTATCAGGTGTGTTTAATTAGGGTTGGAACTAAACTGTGCAGAGCTGCGGCCCTCCAGCAATTGAGTTTGACATCTCTGCATTAGGGGAACATGCAGTAGTGAGTATCGATTTGCCTTGATTTTCATGGTGCATTGTGGGACTTTTCAGAGCGCAAAGAATTTTCTAATTGAGACTGTGCACTGACTAGTGAACTAGGGTGCAGATTGAGACACACCCTAGTTTGCACTTGTTTTTTCTTCCCCAAGTGAATGCCAAGGAAGTTGTGGGAAATAGTTTTCTCAGCTCTTCACTCAGGGCTCTTTCACACTTGGTTCAATTGCCTAGTCTGAACCACACCTGCCAACACTCCCGTTTTTTCCGGGAGTCTCCCGTATTTTAGACCCATCTCCCGTATTGTTCTATCTCCCGGAATTCACCTCACCCCCCGGCACGCTCCTCAGCTTTTTGTTTCAGTCCCCATGTGCACCAAACCCAACGTGCAACCGGCTCCCTGTCCTTCAGCTCTCGCACACTTCGCCTTTTCCTCCCCTGCTTTTCACTTTGCGTGCGTGCAACACACCCCCCCACCCCCCGTTCTTCACTTTGAAAGCACCCTTAATGTTTACAGGCATTTAATCTTACAATTTATAACATACTCCAGATGAAATGGGTGACATTAAACATCTGTCTGCTCTCTCCCTCCCTCACAGAAGCTGACCAAGCTGGGTCAATTCCGAGTTAAAGACGAGTCTCCTTCTGCTGGGTCAAACGTGCAGCCTGGAGCTCTGTTCTTCAGCAGGGACACTTCAGCTAAATCCAGCACTGGACTGAAGGGTAAAGCACCGTAGTACTGTACACTTATCGTAGTAGGGAGGTATCCATTATTAATAACAATTCTAATATTGATGTTGCACAGGTATATTTATGTGCAAAAAAAGCGCACACATCAATCTCAAACGGGTGCTCAGGCCCCCAGGAAAAGAGAGTACAATACATCAAAAATAAAGGCAGCAACACCAAAGCTTCAAAATTATTAGACCATCATTGCTCCTCTCGCGATCTGTTCTCTGTCTCCTTTACTCTCGTCGCCATGATTTCCGTGTTCTTTTAATTTATTTTGGGGGATCACGGAGCCGGTATGAATGTGTGGAAGACACGCAGAGCTTCCAGGAAAGGTCATAACTAGATAGTGGAGATGGCTCCGCTCGCATCACAGCATGGGATGTGTACGATGTATCTGAAGAGTAGGAGTGGATGGGGAACGTATTTGAGGACAGGGTGGGATTTCTGGGAGATTATCATTCGTTTGTGGGCATCCGGGAGATATATTTATTTATTTGTTTATTTATTTATTTATTTTTTTCAATTAATTTTGAGGCTAAAAGGTATCGGTTCAGGCACCGTTTTGGCACCGGTACCGTTTTAAAAGTATCGATTTAGCACCGGTATCGAAAAAAAAACCAAACAATACCCAACCCTAGTGAACACTGCTGAAATACTGCAAACTGATGAGGGAAAACCCAAACATTGACAGAGTGTGATGAAGGTGAGTTTGTTTCTTCATGCTAAACACAGTTGAGGTTTAACATTAAATTTTTTACATTATTTATTTTAGAAGTTTAGTGAAGGCGGGGCATTTCTGACCCAAAGGGCAAACATTTTATACAGAATTATAGACAACAAGAGGGTTTAGTAAAAATCTGGTCAAAATCAAAAAGTTGCAGTTGTCTTTAATTCTTTTTAATTCTGTGCCTGAAAACAACATGGTTTGTTAACTGTAGTTTTTCAGTAAGGCATTAAAACATGAATCATAATTACCTTTATATGGCATTACACAAAAAAGGTTCAAGTTTTCAAATGAGCTAAAATGCTGCAGTAAATAATATAATGGTCTTACAGAATGATTGTTTTCTGCAGTTTCTCCTCAGAATGAGAGGTTGAGTTACGCCGCTGCTGCGCTGAAGACTGAGGGTTCGTCCACACACACGCCTGCCAGCGACACACAGCAGGTACTGCATTTATATTGTACAGGGTCTCAGCGGGGTCTTTAGTTTTTAAAAATCGAAATTTTAGGCCTTAAAGTCTTAAATTTGCTGTTGTAGGTCTTAAATATTTCTGCACAGGTCTTATTTTTCCAATGTCTATGTAAGGCTACATCTAATGCTCATTTAAACTCTTTTGTTGTTGTTGCTTGGTGTTGTAGTTCTTTATTTTACTAGTCCAAATGTAATATGCGGTATTACAACAACAAATGAGACCAACATGCAACAGCCAATCAGCTTACTGTTATTGAGCTCAATGTGACGTCATCGCAGAGCATGCAGAGGTTCGCTTTGGGTGAATAATTTTGAGACTCGATTGTTTGCGCAGCGCCGCGTTTCATTTGAGTTGAATATGAAAGACTTTGAAGAGATTTTGTCTGAAACGGGTACGACTGTACAGACACCTTTATGATCCGTCCACGCGTGATTATAGGGAGAACCAGATGATCAATAATTCTTAGCTAGAAAAAAGTTTGGAAAAACCTGAGGGATGAGTTTGTTAAAGCCAAAATAGGTCATGGCAAAAGTGACCCAGATACACGATTACAGAATATGCTTTTCCACCATTCATAGGTTTTACACTGATTTATATATTACAGTTTTGAATTTAAAATTTAAATTTAAAATTTTGAAATTCAGGATTTAAATTTGAATTTTTTTAATAGTTGCAAACTATAAATAAGGAACAAATTATTTCTTTGATATTTGGAAAAAAAAGATTTGAACCTGTCAGTTTACATTATACTGAGGGACCATTGTTGCCTTTTTAGCTTATAAGCAGAGGACAGAAACTAGCCAGACAGTAATGTGTGAACTGTTGGGCTAAATAAAATTAAAGTTTTTAGTAAGTGTATTTTTCTTTGCTTTTGTTCTTTCCATAATAAAAAATTTTATAGTAACATTTTACTCCCTTATTAAATTAGAGCCACTCTTTGCTGTGCATAAATCATCTCTCAGCTCACAGACGCTCCTGTGCTGAAGCGGCAGATATTCTGTGTTCGTCTGGATGGATTATTGACCTTTTACAGCATTACATCTTCTATAATTGAAGCTAAAGAAACTGAATCTCAGCACAATCAGAGATGAAGACGCTGGACCTGATGTAAGATTGAGGATATTCAGGCATTCCTCTTATCAGACGTGAAATTATTAAACCTTTATTATTTCAAGAACAATTTTTATTTTCAAACATTGTAATACAGGTTAAGACAACACTTTTATTTAAACTAAATAATTCATTCATTCATTTTCCTTCGGCTTAGTCCTTTTATTCATCAGGGGTCGCCACAGCGAAATGAACCACCAACTATTCCAGCATATGTTTTACACAGCAGATGCTCTTCTAGCTGCAAGCCAGTACTGAGAAACACCCATACACACTCATTCACACACACACACACACACACACACACACACACACACACACACACACACACACACACAGAGACACACACACACACACTCATACACTACGGCCAATTTAGTTGATCAATTCCCCCTATAGCACATGTGTTTGGACTGTGGGGGAAACGGGAGCACCTGGGGGAAACCCACACCAACACGGGGAGAACATGCAAACGCCAAATGTGACCCAGCCGGGACTCGAACCAGCGACCTTCTTGCTGTGAGGCCGCAGTGCTAACCACTGAGCCAAAATGCTGCCCAAACTAAATCACTTATTGAAGGTGGCTTTTAATGCTTGATTGCATCTGCACTATTGTCGTGTATACTTTTATATTATTCCTCTTGTTGTTTTATTGCTCTTGTTTTATTGTACGGTGTCCTTGAGTTGCCAGTAAGGTGCCTTTTAAATAAAAGGTATTATTACTGTTTCTCACAGGCTCCCGTGAAGCGAAAGTTTGAGTTCAGTAAAGAGCGTCTGGAAGCTTCCGGTCCACCAGCCAAGAAGCCCAGTTCATCTGCATCTGCCGAAACCACACCGAAAGCCAAAGCAAGATCCAGCATGGGCACCAGTCCCAGCAGCAGAGGTACAAATGAAGTGCTATCAAATACTTTAGCATTAATAAATTCGTTATTTTATACAGTTGATATCAGAATTATTCGCCCTCCTGTTTATTTTTCCCACAATTTCTGTTCAGTGTAGAGAAGATTATTTCAGCACATTTCTAATCATAATAGTTTTAATAACTCATCTCTAATAACTGATTTATTTTCTCTTTGTCATGATGACAGTAAATAATATTAGACTAGATATTCTTCAAGACACTTCCATACAGCTTAAAGTGACATTTAAAGGCTTCACTAGGGTAATTAGGGTAAAGTTAGGGTAATTAGGCAAGTTATTGTTTAACAGTGTATTGTTCTGTTGACGATCCAAAACAAATATAGCTTAAGGGTGCTAATAAACCTTAAAATGGGTTTAAAACAAATAAAAACTGCTTTTATTTTAGCCATAATAAAACAAATCAGACTTCCTCCAGAAGAAAAAATATTATCAGACATACTGTGAAAGTTTCCTTGCTCTGTTGAACATCATTTGGGGAAAAAAAAAAGATTAAAAGGGGGGTCTAATAATTTTGACTGCAACTGTATGCTGTGATGACTGAAATAGCTCTATTTAGACTGAATCCATTAATTTAGACTGATTCAGATAGTCTTTTTATGCCTTACATCTGCATGAGATATGATTAACTACAAGCATACATAAATTCAAAGATAAAGGTCCCTATCATACACCCGGCGCAATGTGGCACAAGTTGGCGGAACAAAGTCGGTCTATTGTCTGGCGCAAAGTGCGCCTGGCTTACACACTACAAACAAGATCCAATATGCAAATATCTTTACATATGAAAAAGATATAATATCTTAAAGATATATATAATAAGGATATATATAAGATATAAATATAAATTATTAAAATATTACAAAACATATTAATTTCTAGCCTACTTGAATTTAAAAACCACTGCCTTCATACTTTCTTCATCTCGGGAGGCTTTTTCAGTTCATTCAATTTGCTTTTGTATAATGTTATTATTATTAGCAGTATTATTTATTATAACCATATTTATATTTGTTTTATTAAAAACAAGCTCAGATTTGTCCACCTGCAGGTTTTAGACCATATAGGGCATGGCAGGTGTATTTGGAATTTTGAGCACACTTCATTATTATTGTTCATTTATTCGTTTGCTGGAAATTAGAACTGAATTTAGAAATAGTTTTGAAACAAATCTTTGCGCTTAACAAACGCAATTAATTATTTATAGGCTAATTGATGTCTGTGAGGTAAGGTTTCCCTATCCACGAGAGCAAAAGCGAAAGTGAACTTACTTTATGTCATGTTAATAGCAATGCGCTTATGGCGCGACGCAGCTGGCTCTTAAAGGGAATGGGAGATGAGACTCTGATTGGTTTATTCTCAAAACACACCTATAACTCATTAAGAAAATAAACTCAACCCTTTTAGACCATGCACCACGGCGCAAAGCGTATTTTTCCGTCTTTAAGTTAGCAAAAATGCGTTCTGACACGCCCTGAAAGCGCCCTGCGTTTTGCGATCTGTGAATGGATCGTCAAAATAGAGCCCAAAATGTTCGGATACAGAAACTAAAAAATTCTAATTTAAAAAGACCTCGGATGCGTCCGAAACCGCCTACTACTCAGTAGGTACTGCATTTGAATTTAAACGTACTACTAGACCATTAGAAAAGTGCGTTCTATACAGTATGAATGTGAAAAGTATGAATGGAATTCGGACGTACTACATCTGCCGTTTTGTCATGGTCACGTGACATACCTGCGTCAATTGCGTGGCTTCACTCCCATTCATAAATTCCCTCGCGGGGCATCTTGGGATAGCGCAGCATGCATGGGATACGCACTCTAGAATCTCGCCGGAAGTAGTAAGTCATCCGGGTACTTCTCGCATACTGATTTTCGAATTGTATGAATTCGGACATACTACTCTGCTCGCATACTGATTTTAGCGTACTATATAGTATGGAAGTTTGGTTTCGGACACAGCCATGGTCTTCATTGTATAAATCATTCAAAACTATTTATTTTTATTAAGGTTACAAACTGTGAAATGTTTTTGTGTCTAAATACTTTAAACTCCTGAAGTTCTCACACAGTCAAAAAGATAATAAACATTCGGTCTAATATGGTTATCTAGGCCTGTCACAATAATCAATATACTGTATGGACTGATCGCACAACACAGGGACATGATCTTAATCAGTTTTGGTGATGCGATATACAATTGAAGACAGAATTATTAGCCCCTCTGAATTATTAGACCGCTTGTTTATTTTTTTCCCAATTTCAGTTTAACGGAGAGCAGATGTTTTCAACGCATTTACAAACGTAAGTTTTAATAACTCATCTCTAATAACTGGTTTATTTTCTCTTTGTCATGATGACAGTAAATAATATTAGACTAGATATTCTTCAAGACTCTTCTATACAGCTTAAAGTGGCATTTAAAGGCTTCACTAGGGTAATTAGGGTAAAGTTAGGGTGATTAGGCAAGTCATTGTATAACAGTGGTTTGTTCTGGAGACAATCCAAAACTAATATTGCCTAAGGGTGCTAATGAACCTTAAAAGGGGTTTAAAACAATTAAAAACTGCTTTTATTTTAGCTGAAATAAAACAAATAAGACTTTCTCCAGAAGAACAAATATTATAGGAAATACTGTGAAAGTTTCCTTGCTCTGTTGAACATGAATATTTAAAAAAAAAAATGATTCTGACGTCAACTGCACATCAACATGAGAACATTTTTGGAGAACCATCTCTGTACTGTTTCCATTGTAAAAGCATTGCTCTTGCATATTTTTCTTCAGCTTCTCCAGCACAGAAGTCATCAGATAAGCGAGAGAGTCCTAAAACTAAGCCAGAGTCCAAACCTAAACCCAAACCCAAGCCCAAGTCTTCAGAGTCCGTGCCTTTTAACCGGATCCTGGAGGGAGTGGTGTTTGTGCTGAGCGGCTTCCAGAACCCTTTTCGTGCGGATCTGCGGGATAAAGCGCTGGCTCTGGGTGCTCGATACCGGCCCGACTGGACTCCCGACGCCACACATCTCATGTAAGAGATCTGTCTGAGCTGCTGTTTACTGAAGTTTTGCTTTATGGTCTCTTGTGACGCGAGAGGAGTGTTTCTACAGGTGGTTTGTCAAGTCCACTCAGAAAATTAGCATTATTTTTATAGAGATTCTTTCAGTTTTCTTCAGCTTAGTCCCTTTATTCATCAGGGGTTGCCACAGTGGAATGAACTGCCAACTTATCCAGCACATGTTTTAAAAAGCAGATACTCTTCCAGCTGCAACCCATTAGTTGGAAACACCTATAAACACTTATTCACACTCACACACACACACACACACACACACACACACACTCATACACTATGGCCAATTTAGTTCATCAATTCCCCTATAGCGCATGTGTTTGGACTGTGGTGGAAACCGGAGAACCCGGTGGAAACCCACGCCAACACTGGGATAAAATGCAAACTCCACACACAATGCCAACTGACCCAGCTGGGACTCGAACTAGCGACCTTCTTGCTGTGAGGCCACAGTGCTACCCACTGAGCCACCATACCGCCCTATTATATAGATATGGGGTGATACTATTAGTTTGCTACGTAGGAATGATGTGCAGAAGAAAGCCCCGCCCCTACTCAATATTCAGTTTCAGTTGAAAGTTCATCAACATAAGAAATAAGTCTCTTAAAGGGCACATAGTTTATCTATTTTTTATGATTTAATATTAATATTCTGGTTGTTCTGAGTGTGCCAGTTTAGGTTCAGTTCAACACACAGTTCAGATGTTTTTATTATAATTGGTTAAGTGTCGTGTTGGGGGCGTGTACACAGCTCGTTGTTTTTGGGGTGTGTTGCTTCACAGTTTCGGTTTCCCGCTCAACTTAACAAGGGGGCGGAGCCAAAAGCTCCCACGTTCTGTGTTTACAACAGACAGGCTGTCAGACAGAGAGAGAGAAGCTAAGCTAAGCTAGGATGAGCATTCAGGCGTACATGTACAACTCTGGACACAGACCAAGCAGAGAGTACAAAATCATTTGTGTTTTTGTATAATCTCTAAGTGCTGAGCTTGTACACCGAGACTAATAACCACACACACGCACTGAATTAACTTTGACTGAGGCACTGAATGCGCCGTGACATGGCACAACAGACACTCAGTGAAACATGAAGCGTCCCGAATCGTCGCGACACGCATTCCAGAACTCCAAACACAAGCCTCCACCAGGGCAAACACAAAAGCGCTGCGGGCTCCGCGACAGCACCGCCGAGCCACTGACCCGAACCACGTGCACCCCGACAGAAACCCACAGCCAGAACTCCGAAATGCACGGCGCCACGCCATGCACTAGGTACAAGCAATAATTCTGATTAAAGCGATAATGTGGAGAATATTGATCTTGGGTTGAGCCCAATGAGCTTTTCATCAAAAAAATAGAGCAAGGGTGTTCCTTTAGTGATATCGCTTTGACTTGCACGCTGAAAATGGCGGACATGCAACAAGAAACTGAGGATATGATCGTGACGCGAAGCTGTCAATCAATATTGGTGGGCGGGGGGGACAGCTGGTAACACTTTATAATAAGTACACACTATAAATCATTTATTAAGCGTTAGCAAACAGTGAATTCATTATCTGTTAAGCATTAACTCTACATTAATAAACGTTAGTAAGCAGTTTATAACTGCAGCTACAAATGCTCTATTCTTGACTTATAAGCACCTATATAATGTGCTTAATGATTGTATTTTCATACTCTGTTAATGATTTATTTTTCATTACTAAATTAAGTATCGAATTATTTACAAACTGTTTGTATTTAAGAGTAGTTGAGGGTTTTTAGGATCATTCAGAATGAGATAGTAAATGATTAATAAAATAATGAAATCAACATCTATATGTCTTATTATTCAGGCTTATACTGATAGTTAACTAATATGTTAATAAATGCTTCATTAACTCAACTTCATGCAGTTTTGTGACCTAATCTAAAGTGAGGACTATTTATGCTTTATAAATCCCTTATAAATGACAAATAAAGGCTCAGTTAAATTCTAAACAGGAAAAAAAAATACATTATTCATTTCTCTTCATTTAAAGATACACAAATGAAACTGCACTTCAAATGAAAAATAAAGCTTTGCAACCTGATCTAACATTACATCTTATTATATTGTTAAATTATTATATAGGTCGCTCCTGTTATTTAGCAATGTTTAAACTTTACAGTAATTTGACTTTTTAGAAAGATTGCACAGATTATCATTCATTTGATTCTGAGCCTTTATTTGTCATTTATAAGGGATTTATTAAGCATGAATAGTCCTCACTTTAGATTACGTCACAAAACTGCATGAAGTTGAGTTAATAAAGCATTTACTAACATATTAGTTAACTATTAGTAAAAACCTGAATAATAAGACATATAAATGTTGATTTCATTAGTTTATTATTAATCATTTACTATCTCATTCTGAATGATCCTAAAAACCCTCAACTACTCTTAAATACAAACGGTTTGTAAATAATTCGATACTTAATTTACCAATGAAAAACAAATCATTAACAGAGTATGAAAATACAATTATTAAGCACATTATATAGGTGCTTATAAGTCAAGACTAGAGCATTTGTAGCTGCAGTTATAAACTGCTTACTAACACTTATCAATGTAGATTTAATGCTTAACAGATAATGAATTCACTGTTTGCTAACGCTTAATAAATGATTTATAGTGTGTAGTTATTATAAAGTGTTACCGGACAGCTCTCCCTCGTAAAGTTGCGGTTGGTCTGAAAACTGTTGGTCCACCGTTTTTATGTTGTTAAATTGAAAAGAAAAGGACTGTGTGTGTTTATATCACCCTAATATGACGGTCTATACACTATACTTGCACACATGTCTGCCCAAACAGCTTGAAAAGTAGATTTTTCACCATAGGTGCCCTTTAATAACCTTAATGGGTCATGCAGGATTTAAAAAGCATGAGAAAACTCAAGTTTTCCTGTTTGTCTACATCATTGTCCTGTATCAGACATAGTTTGCGTTGCTTTCAGCCTATTAGAGTCTCTCTGAGCGTTTGTGTTTGTTTCTCCTCAGCTGTGCGTTTGCAAACACACCCAAGTACAGTCAGGTGAAGGCAGCCGGAGGAATCATCGTCAGGAAGGAGTGGGTGATGGACTGCCATAAGAACAAGCAGAAGATCTCCTGCAAACGGTGAGAGCAGCTCTTTGTCAGGGTGTCCGTGGAGTCTTAAAGTATTAAAAGTTGATCAATAGAATTAGAGAGATTTAAGGCCCTTAAAAGGTATAAAAAAAGTCTTAAATGCCATTTTTCATGAAATCGATAAAGTCCTGTTAGAAAATGTCACAGTTCTCTATAACGCAGAAGAACGGCTAACTAAAAACTACAAATGAATCTAGGTCTACATTAATAAATGCTGCAATAGTAGGTGAATGACTGCTTCAGACATTTTTAAATGTAGTTATAATCATAATACGGGCTGAATGTACAAAGCACAATGGGTTTTTTCTGACAGTTTGCAGAAATGAATACAATAAAACTGAATTACAGCCATACAGTGCAGGATCCTCAGGGACGCAGACTACAGTGCAACACAGATCGATCTGTGCCTGCTCTAATATAACAAAGGTATTGAGTTGAGATTTGCCATCAACTCATGCAGATGCTGCACTGATTTTGCAGATGCTCATTAATAAATGGTCAAATATGAGCATAAAAATATAATAATAATACATTTAATCCTATATATGCATATTTGTCATTCTAATGGTGTTAACCACTATATTTTGCTAAATATATTATAAATATATGTACATGTATTAGGCTTGGGCGGTATCCAAATTTTGATACCGTCAAACCGCCTCCATATTTTACCCCGGTATCCGGTATTACCGGCGTAATAAAAAAAAATTATGACGTAAGGCTCAGACAGCGTCACCAAACTGTTGGCTTAAGCCTAAACCATTCAGAAACTGAATACATTCAGTACATTCATACATTCATACTATGCGACCTTAGGCTCGCAGAGAGAGAGAGAGAGAGAGAGAGAGAGAGAGAGAGCGCGCAAAGCGACACACAGCACCTCTCTCTCTCTCTTTTACACATACACATACACACATACACACACACACACACACATCTCTCCCGCGATTTATTCAGAAATTTACTCCCACACTGTAAGAAATCTGGCCGGCTCCCGCGGTACTGCAGCGGGAATGCAGAGCTGTAATCGGGCAATAAAAATTATACCTGATAGGTCCCGAGTCCGACAGGTACATTTTGATTGACAGCTTTATACAGCCCAAACCCGTTCACAGCCTACATTAAAATGTGCTCATGCACACCGCTCTAATGCATTTTTTTCAAGAATGAGTCATTTATATGTTTTAACATCATTTATTCGTAACAAGCGTAGACTATAGGCCACTTGAAAGTTGGAACAAAGAAATAAAATAAGTCCTACAGCTGTAACATCGTAACATCTCAGCACTCTATAGGTCTAGGTACATGCACTTAGCCTTTAAATTAGCCTACACACCAATGAAAAGTAATCTTGCTTAACAAATCAAATTAAAATAAACTCTAAATGATGACGGGTATTTTGGCAATAACGAAATTAAGATAAAGGCTCTGCAAGATGTGTTTCTCCACTTCTCTTCACAATCTGGCATTAGGGCGGCGGTGAAGCTGAATAATAAAAGAATAATGCCACCATTAGCCTGTATACTCTGTCTACATTATGATTATATGGTTTAATTAATATTTATTTATAATTTAAAAACCCTTTACTCAACAAGATTAGGCTACGTGTGTTTGTGGAGGAACATTATTAAATCCACTGGCTTTAGCGCAGTCTCTCACTCATGGTGCGTCCAGCAGCTGAACACCCTTTCCTGCTGCTACAGGTCGGGATGCAGAGTTCTGATCCGGCTGATTTTGCAAGTTTTGGGTAGGATTGTTTGTTCATCTTCTACCAGTCAGGAACATGCATTTAATTTGCCATGACAGCAGTTTCACTTTAGCGAATGGCCTCTTCTTTTTACCTGTCAGCTTGCGGTTTAGGGCTCTACCGTAATACGCAGTGTATGAGCGACCGAGAAGCTCCTTCTGAGCTAGTGACTGACTTGACCGCCGTCAAAATTCTCTTTTTTTACTACTTCTTCATAGTTTGTTTCACCTTTGCAGGGATGGATTTTAATGCAGGGATTTGGATTTTTTCGGGTCTCGCCGGGTTCGGGCAAAGATCTTTAGCTCTAATGCAGACCTCTAGTTCATATTAACCACGTCTCCCTTCTGTTCAGTCGAAACTGCCAAACTGCAGGACACTTAAGCGCGACTCGTCACGTCACGTCACCTCTCCCCCTCCCTCTCCCCCTTCTCTCCCTCCCTCTCCCCCTTCCTTTCCCTCTCTCCTCCACACTGTCCCGTGATGACAACCACACATACGTTTTTGTAGGCATTAAATAAAGAATATTTAATATTTTATGACGGTATAACAGTATTGAAACTGACACCGTTGCTATTTTTAGATCCCGCGGTATACCATAATACCGTAATACCGCCCAAGCCTAACATGTATGATCAATATCCCTACTGTAGATGTATAGATATATATTGTCTGTTGTTGTTTTCTATCTAAATTTCCTAAAGATTGTGCCAAGAACTATCAGCCAATATAGATATGGCCACCGATATATTGTGCATCCCTACTATAGATGTATAGATAGATGTTTTTTTCTAGCTATATTTCTTGAAGATATTCACCTGCTTGTGTGATTGATTGATCGATAGCATTGATTGATAGCATTTATCAGCCGATATCGATATGGCTGTCAATAGATTGTGCATCTCTACTATAGATGTATAGATAAATGTTGTTTATGTTGTTGTTGTTGTTATCTAGCTATATTTCCTCAAGATATCCACCTAATTTTGTTATTGTGCCGCTAACTATAATATTAAAAATGGTATTTATCGGCTGATATTGATATAGCCGCTGATATATCATGCTTCTCTATTATAGATGTTTATGTTGTTGTTTTCTAGCTATATTTCCTCAAGATATCCACCTAATTTTGTTATTGTGCCGCTAACTATAATATTAAAAATGGTATTTATCGGCTGATATTGATATAGCCGCTGATATATCATGCTTCTCTATTATAGATGTTTATGTTGTTGTTTTCTAGCTATATTTCCTCATGATATCGACCTAATGTTGTAATTGTACTGATAACAGTAATATTAAAAATAGCATTTATCGGCCGATATCGATATGGCCCCCGATATATTGTGCATACCTACTATAGATGTGTATTGATAGATGTTGTATGTTTTCTGTGTTTTCTAGCTATATTTCCTGAAGATATCTACCTTATTCTGTTATTGTACCGATAACTGTAATATGAAAATAGTATTTATCGGCAGATATTGATATAGCCGCTGATATATCATGCTTCCCTACTACAGATGTATATGTAGATGTTTATGTTGTTGTTTTCTAGCTAAATTTCCTGTAGATATCTACCCAATTCTGTTATAGTACCAATAACAGTAATATTAAAAATAGCATTTATCGGCTGATATCGATATTGCCGCCGATATATTGTGCATCCCTACTATAGATATATGTTTGTTGTTGTTTTCTAGCTATATTTCTGAAATATATATTGACTTTTGTTATTGTACCAATAACTTTAATATTAAAAATAAAAATGATTGACTATCAATATGGCAACTGATTTATCATGTGTTCCTATTACAGGTGTATAGATAGATTTTGTTTATGTTGTTGTTTTCTAGCTATATTTCCTAAAGATAGCAACCTAATTTTGTTATTGTACTGATAATGATAATATTAAATAGATTTTATCGGCCGATATTGACATAGCCGCCGATATATTGTGCATCCCTACTATAGATATATAGATAGATGTTGTTTATGTTGTTGTTTTCTTGGTATATTTCCTGTCTGCAGTGATCATTATAACAGATCTGCTTGATAAAAAGCCTGCATTAAGCTCAGTGTTTGTTTATCAGTGGTCTGGTTTGCTCGGGTTTGTTGCTGTGGATTTGTTTGTGTGCTTCTGGATCTCCATTGTGTTTGCTTCGAGTGCCACCTCAGATTATGTATTCTGTATTTAAAAGCTCCATCTGCTATGGGTAATTAAAGCAGACCCTTCCTTTGAAGATGAGGAGGGTGAATCTGTCCGTGCATGTGTACGTCACTCTACACACACACACACACACACACACGCTAATCGACTCTGTTGTGTATCCTGATGGGACCATGATGTGAAGTGTCCATCCAAGCTTATTTATCTGCTATTTTTAAAAATGGCTGTGGAAAGAAATGATAATTGTAATTAATGTTTAGGCTGGATGTTAATGTTAGGATTGAGACAGTTACAGACCGGTTGGATTTGGAGCTGATATAAATTTGGGAGTCATCAGCATAAAAGTGGTGTCCTAGTCCATACTTGCTGATGATTTGCCACAGTGGAAGTATATAAATGCTAAAAAGTATGGAACCTAAGACCGACCCCTGAGGCACACCATGGCAGACCTGTCCAATTTCAGATTATTTCAGATATCAGATTATTATACATGCATGTCTACTAAATGAAAATGATCCAAAAAAATAAGATTTAAACCAGTTAGGTACAGTGCCAGTGATAAAAAGCCATTTCTCCAGCCTGTTTAACAATAAAGGGTGACATACTGTCTAGGGCAGATTTAGGGATTTTGGGGCCTTCCAGTCATGGGGCCCAAAAGTTCTAAAAT
Source organism: Danio rerio (assembly GCF_052040795.2). NCBI lineage: Eukaryota > Metazoa > Chordata > Actinopteri > Cypriniformes > Danionidae > Danio > Danio rerio. The sequence goes on from NC_141036.1 coordinate 59,936,011, forward strand.
GCACCTTTTGTTCTTTAAATTTTGTGTTGTTTTGCTGTTTTTTTTCTTTTAATAATAATAATAATAATTAAATAAAAATCTTCTTAATAATAACATATAAAGCTTTTTGTAAAACATATTAAACAATTTGTTTTTCTTAAAAGGAATTCACAACTAAAAATAATAAATGAACAATTTTGTTTTTAAAACTAAATCTTTACTGATTTAACTGCTGGACTGGTCCATGATTTAAGGTGGGGACAAATTTTGTTCAAATAAAATATTTTAGACCCTCATCGTACAAAATATGCTAGAAAACAATGATATATATATAATTTATAGGTTTAATTTATACGTCTAGGTATTTGTTAGGAGGCCCCCTGTTTTCCAGGGGCCCTAAGCGGCCGCTTACCTTGCTGCTTATTTCCTAAATCCGCTCCCGTGTCAAATGCTGCAATGAGATCTATTAAGAACACGATATACCAAGTAGACCAAGACTAAGCAGAAGCTTCAGAGTCAGCAGAGACAAGCAGGTCATTAATGACATGAACCAAGGCTGTCTCTGTGCTGTTTCCCTTTCTGAATCCTGACTGGTAAAGTCCATATAGCTATTTATGTGGATTTTTTGTGTGTGTTTTTCCTACACGATTTAAAGAAATTTTTAGCAGTAGTTAGTCATGCACTATTATAGATTTAGGCTGTACAATTATAGTCTGAGGAATAAATACGGTTTCATGGTTATCACCATTATTATGCATTCATTAATTAAACACTCCTTTCATTTTAAAGTGTTATTTATTGCTGCTTAGTAACCAAATAATACAGCCCGAAATCATAATAAACACAAACAATAGTTCATTTCCCTTTGGACTTAATCATAAGTAATAATTTTACTCTGAAAATAAAGAGAACAATAAATAAATAAATAAAAAATAAGAAGAAATAAAATAATATTTTGTCTTATGTCAATCTAAGCTACATATTAACTAAGTATTTCCTTTTTAAAGAGAACAAATGTAGTCAAAGGCTGCTGAAACTCTATGACTGACTTCAGCTGTATATGTAATGTTCCCATGCGGTGTCAGCAGTACTCAGTCCGCTGTTTTCCAGGTATCTGATGGATGGAGCTGAATCCAGTTCAGAGAGTGAAGCGGAACAAGACGAGAGTGAGGAGGAAACTCCGAAAGCGGTAATAATTCATGTATTTTAGTCATCATCTTATGTGTTCCTCTTTCGGTTATGGTCTTGATAACCTTGATGCTGCATGCTGTTGCCATGGAGACTTTCTTCTGAGATTCGTTGACTTCCTGACACGCATCAATGGCTCATCGGCGGCGATAATGCGAAACCGATTTTATTAAGTGCCGTTTCTGTCATGCTTTCCTAGAAAACACCAGAAAAGAAGCCAGTGACTCCTAAAAAGCAGCAGCCGGTTGAGGAGGAAGAGGAGGAGGAGGAGGAGTATGGAGGCTCGACGGATGAAGAAGGCCCAGGTAAAGACATGACTACAGGAAGAGTCAATCAGCACTGTTTGGTCTAGAGCAGGGGTGTCCAAACTCAAGGAGGGCCGGTGTCTTCAACTTGCCTCAACACACCTGCCCGGAAGTTTCTAGTATATCTAGTAAGTGCTTGATTAGCTGGGTCAGATATGTTTGATTAGAGTTGGAGCTAAACTCTCCTGGACACCGGCCCTCCAGGACTGAGTTTGGACACCCCTGATCTAGAGAGATGTGTTTAGTTGCTGAATTAGACCAAGATTGTGTTCAACTTATAAAAGTGGGAACAGAAGAAATGGATTTACAGTTCATATTCTTGCATGTTCTTGCAATGCTGGATTAAGATCTTCTAGGGCAGGGGTCACCAACCTCGGTCCTGGAGGGCCGGTGTCCCTGCAGGGTTTAGCTCCAACTTGCCTCAACACACCTGCCTGGATGTTTCAAGTATACCTAGTAAGAGCTTGATTAGCTTGTTCAGGTGTGTTTGATTAGGGTTGGAGCTAAAATCTGCAGGACACCGGCCCTCCAGAAACAAGTTTGGTGACCCCTGCTCTAGGGGGTTGAATCGAGATCGCCATCTTTTTGTTTAAATATGCAGCTCTTAATGCTGTCAATCGATTAAAAATGAACTAATTAATCACATTTTTTTTTATTAACTGTGACTAATCACCTATACAAGACTGAAACTTGTAATTTTGTCTATTCAAATGTAAAATTAATGTAAACGCAAGACAAAAACTATTTAAATTCAAAATATAATTGTTTAATAGAATTTTTGTTTAACTTGTAACACAGATTTCTTCATGTTAACAACAAACCCACAATAAACTATCAAGATCCTGGCTTAACAGCCTTATTTATTACAGAAATAAAAACACAGGCATGTTAATGTCATCTGAATTTCAAAACAATCAATGCCATTAAAGAAAAAAATGATTTCCATGTTGGATTCTAAGTGGACTGCAAAAAACAATGTGGACCTTTTCTTTTGAATGATGTGAGCTGAGAGTGCAACGTAATCTCACAGCAATTCGTAACTTTTTGATTTAGTGGCTAAGGACAACAACATTTAGGCAGGTTTGTTACTGGTAGGTTTGTCGCGCGGGCACACACACAGACACAAACACAAACACACACAATGCACGCAGGACAGGGTAGCCGGAGTGACTCCCTTCAGATTCGTGTTCATCAAATTTGCTTAAACTAAGCGTTCTAAAGTATGGCTGTATTTCACAAGGATTCTGACACAACAACGTGAAGCAGATGCTTTACAAAGTTTCGTTTAAGGGGAAAACGCATCAAACCTAATGAAACATTGGAGGGCGCATGCTGAAAGGCAGAGGAATGCGCTGTCTTTGACAACTCACGACTTCATCTGGCACTTTCACTGATACATTTACATGGACACCAATACTCCAATTTTAATATGATTAAGGTAATACTCTTATTAAGAGTCGACCATGTAAGCAGCAATTTTTTATACTTTTTTTTAATTGACTTAAAAGACCACCGAGTCACGAAAGGCTGAGGTTTTTCTTTCCGTTCGCCATGCGGTATCAAATTCCATAAAAACAGAAGTCGAAAGCTGGAACGCTGGAGAGCCTGGTGATGCCATATTATTTGTTTTATAAGTGCTTCCTTGGTCTTAGCCATATTTCTTTGCATGTTTACCACACGTTGGCCACAACAGGAAAATAAACCTGCAATTGCTTAAATTTCTTTATAACGTGTTAAATATTTCAAATGAATCGCATGCATTATATATATATATATATTAGTGATGCCACACGGTTCTCAATATAATATTGAACTATACGGTACAACCTCCACGGTTCAATACGCGCTTGTGAATTATGTTTTTCTCGGTTTTGCGTTTAAATAATTTATGTGCATTTTATATCTCCCCGAATTGACTGTGTGTGCCTCTAAGTCCATGAGCTTAGATGAGGAAACTCCTCCCCGCGAGTAAATATCCAATCACTACGCTCTAAAGTTAGGGGTGCTTGACCATCACTCCACACTTTAACATGGCGAGCGGCGGTGAAGTGAGGCTGAGGCAACAGTACAAGGAAGTGCCGGTGAAGTGAGACAACAGTACGAGGAAGCGGCGGTGAAGTGAGACAACAGTACGAGGAAGCGGCGGTGTCTTTCAAATCTGCAGTGAGGACCAGGGCCGGCCTGTGGCATATAGGCAAATGCTAAGAGCGCTGTACATCCAGGGGGGCGCCAGAAATGAGCGCGGTTAAGTTGATTTTGTAATCGATATTCCTGACACATTCAGTGATAGACGGCAATAATTAAAAAAACTCTTACCCTAAAAATATCTAAAGTGTGCTTCCTACAAAAAGGCAAAGCAGGTTATGTTTCACAGCTGTCTTTCTCTTTTTTTCACTCGATATTATGACCACTGCTCCGTTTAAGCCCTCGTAATATGTGTTTAGCCAGGAGCTATATATATATATATATATATATATATATATATATATATATATAAATATAAGTATGAATGTAGCGGAAATACATACATATATACATAAACGACTATGGATATACTGTATATACATGATTAGTCATGATTAATCATTAAGCAGCTCTGCTAATAACCTTTTTCCTATTAAACGAGTGGCCTATGACCTTCTACATTAAGCAGATTCAGTGTAAGGTTATATATGTAAGCCGAAAAAGCCATTTAAAGACGTCACTGTGTTTCTCCGTCAATACCAATAATGTCTGTTTGGGAAGATTTATTGATGTTGCTCTCTGCGTCACCTCTTAAGAGGCCAAAGCACCCAAAGCTTGTCAAATATATGCATCCTGAAAATCGTTAACGTGTCAACCTGTTTGCCGTGGGGTCCCTTCACTTCAGCTGCATGTCGCAGGATTTTAAGAGTGCGGGTTAATGAAGTGCGTGTAAAGCAGTGCTCCAATCAATCAGGAAAATAAAAACTGGAGGGCCAGAAGAGAGCCGTGGGGCTGGAGAGGCTGGAAGTGCGGCACAGACACTCGCCCGCAGCATTCGCAGAGAGGAGACTTGGGCATGTTTCTCATTTCTATGTAAATTGAGGGAGCACAAGAGCAGACGTGAGCAAACCTCGCTGGCCTGAATGTTTTCGTGCAACTTAAAGACATTCAGAGAGAAAAATGGTGAATCGCTGTCTATGAGCATCACTGTGACTGAGGCTTTGGGTACAATGAGGATATTTGTAGAGATTTTATACTGGAGATTCAGCTTAAGACAAATTTATGTGAAATATCTGCTCTTTTACGAGTATTTCTTAACTGAGGCTTAATGGAAAGACTTTTTCATACATTTTTAACAGTATATTCAAATAGATTTAGTAACTAATTTCTCATAAAAATATCTTTGCCATGATGACATGCATAATATTTAACCAATTATTTTGGAAAATACTACTATCAGCTTTAGGCTGATTTATACTTGCGCGTTGAGCAAACACTTTTGCTCCGGCTCAGCCTTACTCCCCATTTACACTACTGCATTTTAGTTTTAAAATGGCGTTTTAGAATGAAAACGATCCACGTCGACACTAGCGTTTCACCCAGCGTTTCTGTACAGCTCTTCGTCCACACCAAAACGCACATCACATGACCACACACACACTCTCTGCCAAGCGCTGCAGCCTATCTACTCAGATGAGAGCTGTGCTAGTCAGACTGTTCATCAAGCATCTCCCGCTGGATCTAACCTCACTATATTTGCTAAACGTGATATTTACTTAATCTTGTTGTCCATATTTAACAACATATTCCCCGACTTTGGTCCTTTGAATCTATTAGACTACTTGTTCTGAGGTAGCGCGTTTTGCCTGATCGCAGAGATCAATTGATAATTAATCTAACCACGTACATTCTGTATTTTGACTGATTGCTTGCCTTTATTTCCTATAATGTATAAACATATTGTACGTTATACTTTTATAATGGCCATTATTGATTATTAAAAATGATATTCAGCAAAAGAGAGGGTACCGTATTTTCAATGAAAATGAAAGGAGGCAGTAATGTTAACCAGGTCGCACACTAAAAGCGTCGCTCAGCGCCATGCATTTTAGAATTCTGAACATAGGTTTGTATTAGGGTACACACACCGGCGCCGCAAGTCTGCGGCTGTCGGCGGCGCCTAGTCACGACTCAGGACGCTGTTCATATTTCAGCCGCGCCACAGAGCGCCATCTGATTAGTTTCATGTTAAATATCATGCGAATGTGCGCATCTGGTGTGTGATACTTTAAACTGTCATGTGCGCGCGGTGTCGTGGCGCCGAGTGGCGCTTGTAGTGTGTGACCTGCTTTAGGCTCCGTTTTGTTATAAATATGCACACAGTGAAGATGACGCTCATATATGCAGCACGACGCCTCAACATTTCTGCTGTCTGTTAAGTGTTAATATCAAAATGAAAATAGCAGTTCCTTCATGTTTTTATTTTTTTGTTAAGAAAGTGAAACAATGTAGCCAGGATGATGTGAATAAGGTTATACAGTACATCGTTCCCTTTGAAGATTTACCCGACATGTCCTCGATAGTCTGTTTTCCATATCAATCTCTCGAAGTCTTACTTCTTACTTAAGTCGAACTTACAAGGAGAGGATGCAGAACTTTAGCTGTGTGTAGGCTACTTAATATTGAGGAAAAGCCCAAATCATAGAGGGGAATGTCGGCAACCCCGCCTTCGTTTTCCCCCATCCACACTGACACGGAGCAGCAGCATTTAAGGATGAAAACGGCCTCTCCAGCGTTTTTAAAACGCTCCGCTTTTGGCACTCGAAAACTCCGGAGTAGTGTGGACGGATGGCGTTTCCATAGCAAAACTTGCGTTTTCAAACTAAAACGCATTAGTGTAAATGGGGCCTTTGTGCGCTCGCATAACCCTCGCTGTGGCTGACACTGATGCGCACCTCTCAATACATGGTAACTCCAAGCTCTGTGATTGGCCTGCTTGGTAGCGCTGATGAGTATGGGTGGTGTTGAGAGCCGCAAACCTGATGGAGTGAGGGATTGCATGTGTTCTATGAAGGAGCTCCAGGTGGAGACTTCTGCTTTGTGTTTACCTTATGATTAAAGCTATTGCACGTTCGCCGGTTCCTGCCTCTGAATGAGCGAGTTTGAGCTACTTGTACATTAAGGTAGCATTTAGAAAAAACCAAACACCCATAAAGAAACTCGACACAGAGAAACAAAAACCTGCTGCCAGTTAGCGTTTCAAAAGCGTTAAAGCAGAGCAACACAAAAAGCACACAGAAGTATAAATGCACGACTACTCGCAAGGCAGGCGCTGTGGGCCCCAGCGATATGTATAAACCAGCCTTTAAAATGACGTTTAAAAACGTAACTAGGTTGATTAGTTAACTAAGCAAGTTACTGGACAAAAATTGTTTATTCTGTAGCCAATAAGATGTAAGATGTTTTAAGAAAAACTGTTTTATATAAAATTGCATGTGTGTGTATCTATCTATATAGTTATTTATTTATATTTATTGTTACAGGTTTGTTTATTTATTTTTTCCTGGTGCTGGGATGTCTACTAGATGGCGCTATTGTCTTGAGGTTGCTTGTTCCCATATGTGCACAGGTTGGAGTGCATTACAGATGTGCTGCATTGCCAGTAATGAGTGCATGATAAAACAATTCTTCATTTGTTCTCTTGAGAAAAGCTTTCATTTTTGGCTTGACTTCCGCTGCCTGATCATTCCCCTGCAGCACCAGAGTTTTTGTTTGTTTAAATTATTTCTTTTGCATTTGATCTTGTTTAACTTACTTTAATATTTCTTGCTTTTTTAATTATTCGATTGGTGGCGTGAACTCTTGATTGTTGCAAACTGTCTAGAGCTGAACACGCACATATATATATATATATATAAACAAATGTTAATATCAAAAAATTTAAACCTGCAAATTTAACAATTACAACTAACTTAGCAAGCTTAATAAAAAAGTCATTAAGCTACAACTTAAATTATCTAGATCTAAACAAAATGAGGATCATCTGCTGAAGTATGATTGTTGACAATCTTTTCCTGTACTTTTTGTACATTTTATTGTTAAAGTCATTAGTAACTTAACGAATGTCACTTTAAATTGTAACTGTTAGTGTTACTGTGGAAAGTAATCAAGTGAGGTAGGACTGGACATTATCTCAATTGTTATCGCAACAAAAGTAAATGCAAGTATTGCAAACGAGTGATAAATTAAATGTAGTTTATATATTAGTTATCTAAATTTGACCGGTCAGATGGGGCCTTACTTTAGCACAGCCTACCCTGTTCACAATTGGCTGTAGCGGCTCAAAGCTGAACCCAGAGCTAAAAATAAACACTAATGGGTTGAGACGAGATGAGAGGAAAATGGCAACAGCCAATCAGAGTTTCCCTCATAGGGCTCTATTTTTACAATCTAGACGCAAAGTCTAAAGCGCAGGGCGCAAAAGCATTCAGGGCATGTCAGTATCCACTTTTGCTATTTTAAGGACTGAAAAATCCGCTTTGCGCTCCAGCGCGATGGTCTAACAGAGTTGAGCTTATTTTCTTAATGAGTTCTGGGTGTGTTTTGAGAATAAACCAATCAGAGTCTCGTCTCCCATTCCCTTTAAGAGTCAGTTGCGTTGTGCTTTAACGATTTGCTATTTACATGGCGGACTTTGTAAGAGGACAAACTGAGCATTTCTTTAGCAAGAAAACAGTTAAACAGAGCATCTGCAACGCGAGAATAAAGAATGAGCCTCCTCCATTAGGCCTCTTGTACGCACAGACATCCATTAGCCTACATAAATAATTTGGTTAAGCGCAAAGATTTGCTTCAAAACTATTTGTAAATTCAGTTCTTTTTTCCAGCAAACGAATAAATGAACAATAATAATGAAGTGTGTTCAAAAACCTGAGTTATATCCTAAAACACATGCTGTGCCCCATATGGTCTAAAACCTGACAGGTGGACAAATCTAAGCTTTTCTTAATAAAACAAATATAAATATGGATATAATAAATAATACTGCTAATAATAATAACATTATACAAAAACTAATTGTCATAAATAAACAAAAAAGCCCTTATAAAAAAGCACCTTATTGCGGCAGGTGTATGTTAGGGCCCATAGTGTTTTAAAGACTAAGAAAACCCAGTTTTTTAGTCTGAATTAGAATTAAAAAGATCTTAAAAATATAATTTACCTGTTTATTTTATTATCATTAAAAAATAAATGATATTAAAGCAGCTAATAAAAACAGCATTTTTCAAGGGAAATGGTATATCATAAGCAATAATGTTATTGGGATACTCAGCAATAATAATAGCATATTGCATATTTTCCCAGTATTGTGCAGCCCTAAAAGAAGCATTTTAATTTCCAATACTATCCAAAGCATCTCGTTCTTCATGATTAAATGATAAGGTATGTTTGTGCTAATGCTTGTCCTACTCTTTATTGTGTTTATTGTTTATCCTGCATCTCTTCACAGGTGATGACGGCTCTGGCATGGACACCGAAGATGAGCTCAACAGGTAAGAAATGCATTGAATTCCAAACTCACTGTCGCTATGTGCAAATAAATGCTTGTAATTGTTCTTCAACATCCCCGGTTTGTGTAACCCAGCTGTCTGTAAAATCTCATTATTATTGAGTTGATGTCGTCTAAAATGCATCTGTATGAGCTGAAAGGAGGGTATTTGATCAGGCGTGCGGGATGGTTGCTTTCTTTCTGCTAAAATAAACTGTGTTTTATAGTTGGTTATTCTTAAACAAATTCAACAATACACTGTAGGCTAAATGACAACCCTTTCATTATGCTGGGGGCTGTTTTTGCCCCATTGACTTCCATTGTAATGACATTTATCAAGATTAATAGAAAATCTAAATAAGCAGCTCAGCTCTCATAACATAGTATGTTTCTGCACACACACTATAATCTGCTGTTTTACTCTGTAGAGCTCTTTGCACAGGCCGAACTAAAGGGTTAATGCTGATAACTGATTTGATCTCACTCTTATGAGATTATGAAATGCTTTAACTGTGACTTTTGATCAATTCAATGCATCAATTCAATGTAAATCCTTGCATGCCAGTAATTACCTAAAATGTGTATCGAGTTAATGCATTGGCTGGGTTAGGAATGGCAAAGAGTTCCTTGATTTTTCTATAACATCAGATGTGTAATGCTCCAGTGTTTATGTTCGTCTATTTTAGGGTGGAGATGGCGAGCAGGAAGAAAAAGGCAGCAGAGCAAAGCGCAGATAAGGGTAAAAATGAAGATCCGTATGGCGGCTCGACTGATGAAAACACAGACGCTGAGGAAGAGGAGGATAAACCCATCCCTGAACTGCCAGGTCTGACACCTCCTGCTGCACTTTCATCTAAAAAGTCTTGAGGATCTTTGAGAAATCATCTTTGTTTTCGCTCCTTCAGATTTCCTAAAGGGGAAGCGCTTCTATCTTTACGGCAAGTTCCCTGACAACCAAAAAAGACTACTTCTGCGCTACATCATCGCCTTCAATGGGTGAGATGAACGTGTGTTTATAAGTGTGTCTGTGTGATCCATTTAAAGCAGAGTGATGATTAAGAAGCTGTAGGCGATTTAAAGACTGTTAAAAAATATGGACATAGTGTCCATGATGTCAACAGTAGGGTTTCTTAAGAGTGCACATAGATATATACACTAGATATCGCATAGGGACCCTGAGCATGCGTCAGTAGCGCCGCCACATTGGTACAGTGCTCCCAGGACAAATGTCATTCAACCGCACTATTCAACACAGTGTTATTACGTGAAGATGCGGGACTTTAGCGCTGTCTACGAGTGTAGTAACGAGCAAACAAAGCACAAAGGCAGAACATTTCATAGGTAATATTAAGTTTTTTACGTTTTGGTATGTTATGACTTTTGTATTCAACAGGTCACGTTATTGATGATAACAGTCACTTAGTGCATTCACCATAAGGCAAAGTAGCTCCAACTCACACTAAACACTCGGCTTATGCTAGTTTTGTTGAATAAAATCAGCAAACAATGCAAAAGAAATCTGACAACGAGATGCTGCACTGCCAGAAACTTGTATTATTGTTGGCTAGTGAACGAGTCGTTCATAACGGAGATTCATTCACAAACGAATCGCTCCCTCCGTCAGTATGAGAAGTGAAAGCAGAAGAGGAGCTGTGTTTCAGGACATGATTAGATCAGATTTAACAGGGAGGGTGGATAATACATTTCTGTACACACAAACACAAGCTTTTTGTCAGGAATGCCCGTGCGGTCACTGATCCATCAGTGTAGAAGAGTGATGTCAAATTAAAATTTTCGTAATTAAAAAAAAAAAATGCATACTAACATCCAGGAAAACTCCCGATCATAGAAATATGTGTATATCTCTGGCTTTGGTTTGGCACAGTCCTCCACTGTACCTTGGTCCCGCATTCATTTCAAAGGAGCGCTACCCTGTTCAAAAATGTCGGCTCTATTGACGCATTCCATCCAATAGACAACAACAGGTTAGGCGACATCTAATGTATATATTTCTGAAGAGCGCAAATGAAGTGGGCGAAGCTTTTCTAATTGCCAATCATGCATTACTCCCTAATAATTAAAAATGTGCAATGAGGTGGTGAATAGTCGGAGCTAGAGATGCCCTTTTTATGGATGAAACACTTCACACTTCCTTTAAAGGTGACCTGTTTGTGTTCTGGCCACATGCGCTCGGTTGAATTTTAGATTGACTTTGTGCTTTCTTTTAATGCCATGCAGCCCTTTTAAGCATTAAAGTGGTAAATGCTAATAAATACATCAAATAAAGTCTAAATGCTAGGCTATCATGAAATGCTATGAGGTCTGAAATGCAGACTTGGCATTGTATGACAGTGTTTCACATGAATGTGTTATAGACCATTTCAATATGTCAATATCACTGGTTTATGAACAGTCCCGGCTTGTCTTAACTTTTTCAGAACTGTAACAAGAGGGGATTCAGTCGTACCTAATGTTAACACGGCTGTCATTATAAAACGTATCAACATGTGGAACTTTCTGGGTTCTCAGAAGCTTTGGAAATGAAAGATCTAAAACAGGAAATACATTAGTACCATTGTAATTGTTTACATCCCTCAAAATGGGATTCTTCAACGCATATCTAAACAAAATTGTTTGAATACCTCATGTCTAATAACTGATTTATTTTCTCTTTGTCATGATGACAGTAAATAATATTAGACTAGATATTCTTCAAGACACTTCTATACAGCTTAAAGTGACATTTAAAGGCTTCACTAGGGTAATTAGGGTAACTAGTCAGGTCAGGGTAATTAGGCAAGTTATTGTATAATGATGGTTTGTTCTGGAGACAATCAAAAAAATATAGCTTAAAGGGGCTAATAATATTGACCTTAAAATGGCTTTTGAAAAATTAAAAACTGCTTTTATTCTAGCCGAAATAAAACAAATAAGACTTTCTCCAGAAGAAAAAATATTATCAGACACACTGTAAAATTCCTGAATCTGTTAAACATCAATTGGGAAATATTTAAAAGAAAGAAATATTCAAAGGGGGGCTAAAAATTCTGCCTTCAACTGTGTATACTTATATAATTTATTCAATGTATAATAAATAGTGTATGGCTTTCTGAATCATAATATATTAAAGTACTTAAATTAGTCTGTTGTGGTGATTCTACAGTTGCTTTGCTATCACAACAACTATATAATAATTCTGACTTCAACTGTATAGTTGAAATTTATATAAAAATATTACTCATTTAATAGAATGGCCAGACTTAGTTATCGCAATTAACTGCAAAACATTTTTGATTGTTTTAAGAAATAATCCCGAAAAGCAATAGACTGTAAAGCTGCATAAACAAAGGCACAAATGTGATCTACATAATGCCCAAGAATTATCTGAGCAAAAGACACCTGTAACTCAAGTGGCCACGCCCTTAATTATGCACAATTTTAGGGCTTAATATAAATTAAACTTAAGTTTAGAAGAAATCCACCCTTTCACAATTGTCATGAAGAGGAATATTCGCTATATACAGCTAAACCACTTTTTGTACCAAGCTGTAAACGTGTTTCTGCTGTAAATCTGGTCATTTTAGCATGGAAAGCCTATGGAGTCAAATCCTAATTGGAGCCTCTGGTGGCCAGTGAATGAACTGCACTTTTATTCAAAGCCTTTATTTTATCCTCAGAGCTGTTGAAGACTACATGAGCGAGAAGGTCCAGTTCGTCATCACCAGTGAAGGATGGGACGACTCTTTCGAGGATGTGAGTTTTTCATCTTTTTACCTGAAACACAATTTGTTTTTAGCAGTGTTTCTATTTATTTATCTGAGATTGCTGCATGTGTTCTGAAGGACTGATCTATCAATCCTCGAAATCATGATCAGTAATGCAGCAATTGGCTGACGGCACAGCAGTGTAATGACATTATCTGATTAATATTCAATTATCCATGTGAGCAAAATTAGATCATATTCATAGTAAGCGGTTTGCTAAATATGACACGCAATAACCTTCCACATTTGTTGTGGGCTGCAGGCTTTATACTTTCATGTGTCAAGAGTATTTAACAGTTTATTTAGTTTTACAGTTAGAGTAGATTTTCTTCATTATAGTAGACTAGGCCTATTTTAATCTCTTCATTTAAATTAATTTTGCATCAAAAAAGCATTTTGATATTGGTAACGGTGTCCGCAACTTTTGCAAAACATCAAATCACCAGCATATTAGCTGTCAAAACATGTGCATGACTGCATAAATTATTATTCCATTATAAACGAACAAACAAACAACAGTTGAGTATTGTGGATGTCTATTATCATACAGAAATTGTACTGAAGCTGGATCAGTGCCTTAAAATAGTATGCATTTGTATCTAAAAAGTCCATATTAATAAATGTTCTCTTTGATCCCCTTGGGGAGAACCACCCAGTTTCTGTACTTTTATTTCAGAGTGCAGATTGCAAACGTTTTATTTACATAATTTTTTAACGTTGTTGTATGTAAACTTAAGTATTATTAATTATTTAATTCATTCATTCATTTTCTTGTCTTCTTAGTCCCTTAATAATCTGGGGTCGCCACAGCGGAATGACCCGCCTACTTATCCAGCAAGTTTTTTTACGCAGCAGATGCCATTCCACCCGCAACCCATCTCTGGGAAACATCCACACACAAACTCATACACTACAGACAATTTAGCCTACCCAATTCCCCTATAGAGCATGTCTTTGGACTGTGGAGGAAACCGGAGCACCCGGAGGAAACCCACGCCAACACAGGGAGAACATGCAAACCCCACACAGATATGCCAACTAAGCCGAGGCTTGACCCAGCGACCTTCTTGCTGTGAGGCGACAGCACTACCTACTGCGCCACTGCTTCGCCTAATTATTCAATAATAAATTATATTAATTATTATAAATTACAAATGTGTATATATAAACTATTTTAACTATTTTTAAACTATTTTACGAAGTGTATATAGTTTATAGGTAAGAAAATATCAGCATTTGGTACATACTTTCAGTATTATCTTTGCAGTAAATAAACCTGCTCCCGAGCAGGTTTGAGCTACCAGAACTGTTGCTATGACAACAACTCTCGGATCAATTTTGAAGAATGAAACAATCCTGGATCACGACAAATCGTCAATAACCAAATCAGCTAACTGAGTAATCCATGTACGAAGAACAGACCCCTGGTGCAGTTACATCTGAGCTGCATGCAATGCTTTTAATGCACTCACCTAACCCCGCCCCTCACAGTGACATCACTAGCTCCATTGAGTGCATTGTGTCTGTCATTGCATCTCTGAGATGTGCAATCTCAGCTTGCGTCTAATGGCTGCGTTCAGATACTATTGGCCTATCATTTGTTGTGTTTAGTACAGAATGGTGGCCCATTTGCATTGTATTTATTGTGTTTTGAATGCAAATGCCACTTCATTAAAAATGTTATGCATGTTATTGATGTTTATCAAAAACAAGTTATGTAATATCAATTGTTCTGGACCCTTTGACCTTTGAAAATTTAGATTTGGACCTTTTAATGTAGACATTGAGAACCCCTGATTTAGTAGTTGAATGACGCAAGTTTTACTCTGGCTGATAGCGATATTTATCAGTGGAGCTGATGTCCAAAATATAATGCACACTTGTTTGTTTTGGCCCATATGTTCGAATTTTTATAGTGTTTAAATTGAAGATCTAGTGTGACTGCATCATAACGCGTGACTTGATATGACAATGTAGGAAACTGTCTCAGCCGAGTCCATTGACACACAAGTTTGCTTTTAATTGAATGTACATTTGAACATCTTTGAGAGAGTTTTCACTGACGGAAAATGCAGATCTGTTTTTGTTCAGCCGCAGTCATTGATGTGGTTTTCTTCAGCCGCTCTGCACAGCAATCAAAACCCCTATGCATTAAGCGTCTCCTCGAGTCAAGGCCCAGTTTCTACCCTTTCATCTCCTTTTACTGCCTCTTCTGTCTTTTTACAGGCCTTGATGGAAAATGGGAGTCTGAGCTTTGTGAAGCCTACCTGGATATTCGCCATCAATGACAGACAGAAGATGTTGCCTTATCAGCCATACACTGTTGTGCCTTAATAGAGTTTTTTCATGTTTTCTACCATCAGTCCCTGCCTTGACCTGAGCAGACACTGGCTCAACCTATAAACAAAAGACTTCTGCCGTTATTTTAGCTCTCTAATGTCTTTAGAGACCTGTCTGACTTTCTTCTGTTTGATAGTTAACAGACCTTCTGTCCCACTGAGGAACATCATACAGGTTTGGAAAGAGGTGTGAAATAATAAATGAATGAATTTACAATCTTTGGATTGAACTTTTAATACCCCATATCTGTCACAGGTCTTTGTTTTGATGCTGAAAAATGGACTTATGGCATATACCAGCCCACCAGCCCAGATATAAAAGACTCTGATGCATATTCATGATCGGTTTTACCAGCAATTCAAAGCTGTTTATGAAGCTGTTAAATATTAATTACTAAAGACCAAACCTGAAATCCCTTTTGATTCTGACTTGCGGAGAACGTGTTTATTTATAATGTATGTTCAGATGTACTGTCAATTATTGATTAACTGATCCATATTTCGGTTTTTTGGCTTATTGAGTTGGTTAAGATGGAAAGATTTCAACTTGGTGTGGTCTTTAGCATTAATATTACAATAATAATATTGCTTTTGTGTGGAGCTCAAGCATATTTAAGAAAAAAAAGCACCTGAAATTAATATTGCTGTACTTTTTTAATGTTTCTTGTTCTTAAGTGTTGATGTTTGTTGTTTTATTTTGGATTCACTTTAACGTTTGACTAAATTCTTGATGTATTTTGCTTGTTACGTTTCTTTAATGTAAGTAATATTTTGAGGTTCTAGTTTAAAAGAGCACAGAATAAAGTTGGAAAATAGTTGTGCTGAAGTGATGTTGTGGATCTTCTGGTTTCTGTTTGGAAGGTATCTTATAATTAGGCCCACACGGAATCTGCGCGCGCAGAATTCCGCAGATTTTCCGCAGAATTCCACAGATTTATGCTAATTTTAAGCCCATTATTAATTCTATTTATTTACTTGAGTAAATGTATAAATCTGAATTTATTCAGTTTTTATTTAGTAATTTATTACTTTTTATTTAATATATTAAGGTGTAAGTTATGATACTCCGCTGGATACTCTCAAAATAATTCCGCAGAAATCCGCAGATTTTACTAAAATTCTCCGCAGAAATAGCAAAAAAAACGTCCGCAGATTCCGTCTGGCCCTGGTTATAATCAATCATTTTCCTGTTCCTGCTCTAAAGTAAAAAGAGTACCAATGTACCAAAAATGGTGAAGTGTTTCCTTTCCTTTGAGGAAAATATTTGTTTAATTTTTGCAATATTTTTGTAGTTACAGGACTGCATTGTTTTGTCCACATGAATAATGTTTTTTAGTATGGGTTTCAGAGTTCAGGTTTGGGGAAACTGCAACAAACAATTAATGAAAACCTTAAAATTGTGTGTATGTGCTCAATCTATAGGCATGAGCAAGTACAACATTAGATTACAGGTGATTATTTATATTAGTCCTGTGTTAAAGAGTAGTGATAAGATGTTGATGTTAATCCACCATATAAAAAAAAGATTAGCTGACATAATTTAACACATTTGTTTATTAATCACTGTAATTGTTTACATCTAATATTTCATGTGTAATGTGCAATCGTAGCTGGTTTAAAACCATCTTTCTAATCCAGCTTAACCCGTTTGTGATCTGTCCTAGCGAACTACCTAATTAGGCTGTTTCCTTTTCAGCAGAGATTCGTCAAACAGAATTCTGAATTTGTACAGAATTTTATATTACTGTGCTTATAAGTCCTTGGAGTCTTGGTCGTCTAGCTTCATCTTTCATTTTTTTGTTAACAAGAGGTCTCATGTCTGTCCCCTGCTGAAGAAAGGTGTCTATCTTCTTTTCTGAGTCTTAAATTCAAGGCTAAGCATCAGAATGGATTTTTTTGTTCTCTTTACCTGCGTTTATTCTGTCAAATTTGTTTTTTGTCCTTTACTCAAGTGTTCACCATCTTGAGTGTATCTGCATATTTTGTTGTTGAATTATAACGCAACATGATTTCACACCTCATTCGATGCCTAGAAAGAAAGTTGTATGATCTCTTTAGTTAGTTAGTTCATTTATATAGCACATTTTTACAGCACAACATTGCCCAAAGTGCTGAACACATTCAATATTAATAAAAAATTGCAGGGGTGGAAAGAGTACTGAAAAGTCATACTCAAGTAAAAGTACCATTACTTACCTAAAAATGTAGTGCAGAGTAAATGAATATGTTGTAAATATTACTCAAAGTAAAAAGTAGCCCTTTCAAAACTACTCCATAGTATTACGCTTTTAAAAGCTGATGTGTTTACATGTAATTTGTGCATGTGTGTGTGTAAACGTAACATTCTGTTGTGCATTTAGTGATTGGCCAGCAGGCACACGACATCATAAGACGTTAATATTAGGTTAGATTTAGGTTGTGATGACAAGTGACCAAAATGTAATGTCTAGCAAGCGTCTAAAGACAACATTATTTTGATGTCTGATAATGACGTCAAATGACTTTGATATTTGCTCAATTTTTGGTTGTGTTGAAAAGTGACCAAAAACCAATGTCGAACCAACATCTTAAACCAGCATCATATTGACGTCAAATACTAACATTTATTCATCGGGTATGGAAATCCAACGTCTAATAGACGTCATAGTGGTAACGTCCACACAACGTCAAGCTGTAACATCATTAGACATTGATAATTGGTTCATTTTAAAATTGGACTTGGGGCATTGACATTAGCCTGACATTGCATTCTGACGTCAGCCTGATTTTCATTTCCAGAAAAAACACTCAATTACAGTTGTTTGAGTATTTGTAATTTATTACTTTACACCACTGGAAATGAGTCGTACAGCACATACATAACTAAAACACAAGATAAACCTCTCAACATTAAAAAGGCTCAAATGCTAAAGAACAAATATTTAATCTTAAGGATCATACAGATAAATCACCCACTCTGTATAATATTTTTCTGTTTATACTCTGTTTTTCTGTCTATATTTGAGTTTGTTTCTCCATTTGTTTGCCGGTCTTTCAGTATGCTTTCTTCAAATGACGCTATATTCCGTTGGGGTGCAGTTTGGCGCGCTAATTTAAAATAAGCACAGTCACGTACGTTTATCAACGGCTCCAGCCACACCTTAAACAAACTGAATTTAAGCCGTTACTTTTGATTTAAACTGCCAACTGACGCAAATAAATCGACACTATTAGTTTACATCTGCCTCTGAGGAGAAATAATCGGGTGAGTTATTACGGCTCTTATGTCTTCTTATTTTATACATGTCTTTTTATGGCGGTAATAACTGTTTAAGTTGATGAATATAAATGAGATGAATATTGAGCAGCTGAGGAGGAGGCGCGCGCCCAAGGAGCAGACAGAGAGCGCGAAAATGAGCAGAGATCAGGTGCATCTGCTGCAATGTTCATCCACATCTCCGAAGAAATCTGGATTTCTGCTTCCCCATCGCCATGAACATCACACTGTCTGCTGTTCTACTGTGGGACTGATGAAATGCGCCTACTGAATGAAAGTAAGACTCTTCTTTCATATTTATATTTCATTCTTAGTCCTCTGTTCGCGTTTTCAGGCGAGTTCTCACAAGGTCCGAATCTTAAACCCACTCGTTTTCGTATTGAACTTTTAATTATCGTGGTTTCCACAACAAAACATCGACGTGAGTTAACGTTATATATTTTAGGTAGCTTTCATTTAAAGTCTGAAAGTTTTCAGGAGTGTGTGGCCATTTTATTTTAATGTGTTCAATAAAATATGCCATACATTCTTATAAATGCTGATTTATTGTCAAATGTTGACAAATAGTTAATGAATTAATACATTTAATTTTAATTCAGTTAATTAACATATCGTTGGGATACAACAACCCAGCATTTAGTGCATACATTGTGTAATTCTTTACTTTTACATTTTTGTGTGTGTGTTTTATGATTCCTTTCATATTGTTTACTTGTTTACGTATAACTTGTTAAAAACGATTTAGTAATCAGCTTAATGATAATGTGACAACTTAATCCAACCATTTGGTTAATTATACTTCAGAATACTTCATGATTAAAGGAATAGTTCACCCAAAAATTATGATAAAAACACTATTGTTTATTTAACTTCAAGTAGTTCCAAATCAGCTGTTTGCCATTAACTTTCATTACTAACTTTGCTATTGACTTTTTTTATACTATGTCATTGCATGTAAGGATGGGAAGATAACCGTTTTCAAGGTATACCGTGGTTTGGAAAAGTCAAGGTTTAAAAACCACCAAAATTTTCTGTAATACTGTTTCAGCAAAAAATATCTCCAAAGATGCTGTTTTAAATGGTAAAAAAAGTGTTTTTGAAACAAATGAAGAGAGCAGAAGTCAATGATTCATTTGAATTAATTAGCCTGACGTGTTTACTGCCCCAAAATATTTTAAACGTTTCTCAAAATAAAATATATTGTGTTCAAAGGGGAAAAAAAGTTTTTGTTTTTGGACATTTAAAAAGAATATATTTTAGTATAATACCATGAAGCCATGATATTTTTATCCAAGGTAACATACCATCAGAATCTTATACCAGCACATAATTGCATGGCATTTACCAATATTTTTCAATATTGTTCATGTATTGTTCAAGAAGAAAGAAGGTTTGGAACCAACTGACAATCATCCAATTATTGTATTTTAGGTATACTATACCTTTACAATTTTGCATGCATCTTTATATTTTATGTTGTCAGTGATTCAAGCTATGTATTTTAGATTTACGTGCTCAAAGATTGATTAAGAAGTCATATACAGTGGGGTACTAGTGGAAGTATGTGCAATTTAATACAAATGATTTCTTGACAACCAAATTATACAACAATAAAACTCTAAAATCAAGATGAATATGATAATGTTATGGAATATCTTGACTTTCAGTGAAAGAAGAGCATTATGATTGATTAATGTGACTCAATTAAATGTATTTGATTGTGCATAAAGTCTAAACGGCTGTGAGCTCAGCATTTCTCCTACTGTAGGCATTTAAAAATCCAGCTGTGTTTTTAGTATTTTTGCACCTATTGTGGTATTGTATATCAATCATCTTTGTATATTTGTTCCATTTCTGGTTAATGTTGCTCTTAAGTTAATATACAGAATGCAAATTTCAGTAGCTTTCATGAGCAGAAAGAAAAGGCTCTGGCTCTTGATCACTTGTCTGGTGCTCTAATAACATTTGTAGAGGAGTGTGAGTGGATGTGTTTGTCTGTGTCCCTGCGGTCCTGATCAGAAGAGTCATCACCTAACACTAAAACAAAAGCCTGACGCATTAAATGCAAACAGCAGCAGCACTGCTTATAAAGCTGCTCATTTAATGCAACAGCGGTGCATCTGTGAACAGTCAGTGCTGCCAGCATTACTATTGTTTGCTTCTGTTGTTCAGGTAGTAATTGAGTGCTTGCTTACACATGCACTCTGAAATGCTGGGTTATTGCAAAAATTGGGTTAAATTTGGGCTTAATTGAAAAAATTAACCCAACATTGGATTGTTTTTCTATATTTTAAGCAAATTTGGCTTGACATAACCACTTTTTAGTGTATTAAATAAGGTTAAGTGATTGTGTGGGTGGCATGTTGGCTCACTGGTTAGCACTGTTCGAGTCCCAGCTGGGCAAGTTTGCATTTCTGTGTGGAGTTTGCATGTTCTCCCTGTGTTGGTGCGGGTTTCCTCCGGGTGCTCCGGTTTCCCCCACAGTTCAAACGCATGCGCTATGCTTAATTGGCCATAGTGTATGTGTGTGAATGCGAGAGTGGGTGTTTCCCAACACTGGGTTGCGGCTAGAAGGGCATCTGCTGGGTAAAACATACTAGACAAGTTGGCGGTTCATTCCGCTGTGGAAAAAAGGACTAAGCTGAAGGAGAATGAATGAGTGAATAAAAGTGTCTTTGCTGTTCTCAGCATGTAGATCTTTAAGGTTTCAATTGTGGACAAGCTCAATGCAACCCATAGTTATTTTAGAGAGTATATCGACTCATTCCTGCTTATTTTGATCATGAAATGCAAAAATTAAAGTGGTTATTGCAATTTTTTATCGCACAATTTAGGTTGTTAAACTTCTGAATTGTGAGTTAGACATACAAACATGAGAGATGTTTGCAGATAGAATTGTATGTAAATTATGATTTTCAAGATAATCACAGTTACATGTGTTTTATTTATTTATTTACAATGTTATTAACAATGCAATACATTTTCAGGACCTAAACTCAGAATTCTGATTGAAACAGTAAAAAGTTCTAGCAATTAATACATCAATTTGTACATTTTTGATTTAGTGGCTAATTCATATTCATTTGTACGATCTCATTACAAATGCAAATGAAAATTGTATGAATTAGCCAGTTTACTATTTAAATACGTAAATAGTTATGTTTCGTCGTGATATTGGGCTGGTGTTTATATGAAAATTAGCAATTGCAAAATGTAAACTTAATTCCAAGACAAAGCTTTTATTGGGAAAAAAAATGTATGGATGCCCATTTCTGCTGTTAAAAATCTTTTTAAAAAAAAAAGAAATAAAGCTTATTGTAAATTTTTTGTCTCATAATTATGTTTTTTTTTCATGTTATTCAGAATTGTAAGTTTATATCTCCAAATTCTGACTCTATTTCTTGTAATTGCGGGTTCATATCAGGGCTACTGTTGAGTATTGCAAAAAACATTTTTCAGATCTCGAGGTGTCGAGGTGCAAACATTTACTCTTTAGACATTATGGATGACTAAAAAAATTCAGCAGATATCCTTTCTCTGATTTGCTGTTGTAATTTTCCAAACGGTAGTGTTAATTTTCAGCTCTGGGTTCAGCTTTAGTCTCCAGCCAATAGCAGAATAGCAGCTACTGGGGAGGTGGGGATAAAGAAAGCAAGGCCTTAGCTGATTGGTCAAATCAAGATTAACAACCAATGCATTAAATTAATTAAATTTATCACACGTCTGTGATGCAAACACTTACTGGCCACTTTATTAGGTACACCCGTCAAACTGCTCGTCAACACAAATTTCTAATCAGCCAATCACATGGCAGCAACTCAATGCATTTAGGCATGTAGACATGGTCAAGCTGATCCGCTGCATTTCAAAGCGAGCATCAGAATGGGGAAGAGAGGGGATTTAAGTGACTAAACATGGCATGGTTGTTGCTGCCAGACGGGCTGCTCTGAGTATTTCAGAAACTGCTGATCTACTGGGATTTTCACGCACAACCATCTCGAGGGTTTACAGAGAATGCTCCGACAAAGAGGAAATATCCAGTGAGCGGCAGTTCTGTGGGCGCAAATGCCTTGTTGATGCCAGAGGTCAGAGGAGAATGGCCAGACTGGTTCCAGCTGATAGAAAGGCAACAGTAACTCAAATAAGCACTCGATACAACCGAGCTCTGCAGAAGAGCATCTCTGAACACACAACACGTCCAACCTTGAGACAGATGGGCTACAGCAGCAGAAGAGCACACCGGGTGCCGCTCCTGTCAGCTAAGAACAGGAAACTGAGGCTACAATTCACACAGACTCACCAAAACTGGACAATAGAAGATTGGAGAAACGTTGCTGCTCTGATGATACTCCATTTCTGCTGACACATTCAGATGCTCGGGTCAGAATTTGGCCTCAACAGCATGAAAGCATGGATCATCCTGCCTTGTATCAGCGGTTCAGGCTGGTGGTGGTGGTGTAATGGTGTGGGGGAGATTTTCTTTGGGTCCATTAGTACCAATTGAGCATCAACGCCACAGCCTACCTGAGTATTGCTGCTGACCATGTCCATCCCTTTATGAGCACAGTGTCTCCATCTTCTGATGGCTACTTCCAGCAGGATAACACACCATGTCATAAAGCTCAATCATCTCAGACTGGTTTCTTGAACATGACGATGAGTTCACTGTTCTCAAATGGCCTCCACAGTCACCAGAGCTCAATCCAATAGAGCAGCTTTGGGATGTGGTGGAACGGGAGATTGGCATCATGGATGTGCAGCCGACAAATCTGCAGCAACTGTGTGATGCTATCATGACAATATGGAGGAATTCTCCAAGGAATATTTCCAGTAGCTTGTTGAATCTACGCCACCAAGGATTAAGGCTGTTCTGAAAGCAAAAGGTGTCCAACCCGGTACTAGTAGGGTGTACCTAATAAGGTGTCTGGTGAGTGTATGTACTATTATGCCGATATTGACATACATTGTGCAGGTCTAGTTTATATCATGTAATTCTGCTGTTATGTCTCAGAATGCTATCTTTGAACATTCTTTATTAACGGGCTTCAGTAGAAGTGTGATTGTGAACTCAATGCATTTTGCTCAACATCATTTAATGCACATTACATATCATGAAGACTACATGCATTCCTTCATCTGTTAAACTGTGTGAAAGATCTTGAAGGATCTGAATGTGAGCTTAATGAAGGCATTGAACACGAGTCCTCTGCGCCGAAAGAGACCCTTATTATTACTGGCCATGTAAAGGATGTAGTGGCGCTGTAAAAGATTGATCAGAGCTCCTGCAGCCTCAAAAGCTGGGTTTCCATTAGACATACGCTGAAATCCAATAATTCAATATACCGTGATAATGAACATGCAGAATACTGATATCATGGCCACTTCAAAATACAGTGAATAATTACTTGTGGAGTGCCTTTTAGGAATATTTAGATCATCACTGCATCAAATGATGAACATTTAATAAGCAATTGATCTTCAAACATGGACTACATATAGGCGTTTTGTTCATCAACTTGTTAACTAAAGTAAATGTAATGACAGCTATTTAATCATTTATTAATCTTATGTGCTGTTATCTTTTTAGAATGAAATTGTGTAATGGTTTTAATAAAATGGAGTCAGTGACTAATGAAATTCAGTTGTGTTTTTAATTAGCCTCTAACATGTATAACTAGGCAACACGGTGGTGGTAGCACGTTCGTCTCACAGTAAGAAGGTCACTGGTTTGGGCCTCGGCTGGGTCAGTTGGCGTTTCTGTGTGGAGTTTGCATGTTCTCCCCGTGTTCGCATGGGTTTCCTCTGGGTGCTCCGGTTTCCCGCATAAGTCCGAAGACATGTGGTATAGGTGAATTGGGTATGCTATTGACCGTATGAGTGTGTGTGTGTAATATGGGAGTTTCCCAGTGATGGGGTGCGGTTGGAAAGGCATCCGCTGCGTAAAAACATATGCTGGATAAGTTGGCGGTTCATTCCGCTGTGGCGACCCCAGATTAATAAAGGGACTAAGCCAAAAAGAAAATGAATGAATAAATATATAACTATAGAGCGGAATGGTGGCTCGGTGTTTAGCACTGTGGCCTCACAGCAAGAAGGTCGCTGGTTCGAGTTCATAAGAATTAATCTTATGTCTGGTATTAGGAAATACATTATTTTGCGCACCTCAATAGCAAATTATTTTGCTTCTTTTACTCTTAGAAAATGCTTCTTTATTTAAGAGTTTTTTTTATATATTTGGACTAGAAACAAGACAAATCTAAGTAAGAAAAGCATTTTTGCAGTGTAAAAGTTTTTTCTAAAATTGTCTGATAACAAAGACAATTTTAATCAAATTGTCAAAAACATGTAAAAAAAAATTTAATACAAGTATTGTCTTTTTTGAGTATTTATTATTTTTATTTAAATCACAGTTGCTGAGAATAATAAATGTTTTTGTTTGAGGTGAGTAAAAAATTGGGATTATCCCACCAAATACTAATTCTTATTTTTTTCTGAAGTTAAAATATTGGTAGTTTAGAATAAAACTTTATAAATAAAATACATCAACAACTATTATTATGAATCTCACAACAACTACATTTTTTTAAATAGTCACATCAAGAAGGTCGCTGGTTCGAGCCTCGGCTGGGTCATTTAACGTTTTTGTGGAGTTTGCATGTTCTCCCCGTGCTCCGGTTTTCCCCACAGTCCAAACACATGCGCTATAGGGAAATTGATGAACTAAATTGGCCTAGTGTATGGTGTATGAGTATTCGTGAATGTGAGATTGTTGAAAGTTTTAAACTCATGGTTTGTAGCAATCGGTTTCCTCAGTTTGAGTTGCCTTAACTTATTGGGTTTTACAGTACTCAGTCGGTTTGAGTTCTCCTCATTTATTGGGGTTTACTGTGCTCAAATTACTTTGTTTACTCAAATGGATTAAGTTCACAGTACTCATATAGATTAGTTTTTGAACTTAAATAGTTTATCAGTTTTCTCAAATGGTTTGAGTTACCTTAACCTATTGAGTTTTGCAGTATAGTTTAGCAATTTAATTGACACATTTTTTGTCTTTACCTTGACAAGCATGTATAATTTTGGTAAAAGTGTTTTCAATTATTTATTTATTTATTTATTTAATTAATTATTAATTAATTTATTTAATATTACTCAAAAACTCTTGTATTGGAAACCTTGATGTAATGTGATTCTTAATGCATTTAATTTTGTTCACAACAAAGACTACAACGTTTTATATATCAGTGTTGTACAAAATAATCCGATTGAAATCCTACATAGAAACAAATCCTAAATGAGAAAAGTAGTAAAAGTAATCATAAATTTTGTCTATTTTGATATATGGCATCACCGACTACAGTTTAGTCATGTCATTTTATATTACAAGTAATGATTAATTATTAATATTTTTTCGTTTGTAAAGGAAATCCAGTCAATATAACATGACTAATTTGGGCAGAAAACTGTCATAAATACACAATTAAACATATATGGTTAAAAAGAAGAGCAATTTAATTTATTTTTTATTTATTTTCCCAGTTTTGTGCAGTGTGACATTTTAATGAGAAGACAGCTGTGAGATTGAGAACTAATGATTAAATCTGATCATCAGCTGCAGACATTTTTTGGAGATGGAGGTGATTATTAGATTAGGAAGCAATTATTCCATGACAGAATCAGAGCTATTAATGTTTGGAGTGCACGCATTCATTAGCCAATACTTAATTATCACACAGGCATCATTTTCTCCTCAGTGATCAGTGTTTGTGTCTCAGCGCTGAGATTAAATACAGATACGAGGGCCCTCATCAGTGTGCATTGTCCTGATTAACAAGCATGAGAGCTGGAGCTGCACGGATTCTCCATTTTTTTTCAATTCCTCCGTCTTTAATCAGGATCAGACCGTTCACTTCAATGTCACACAGCTGCAGCCTCGTTTGCATAATTCGTCCTAATGAAGCGCTGCCCTCACAAACCTACACATCTTAATGTTGTGATCATGGTCTTTGGATCATAAGATTTACTGCAAAAATGAAGCCGCATAAATTTAATGAGTTCCTACTATTACTACTGCTTATTAGGGATGTACCGATGTATTAGCTGCCGATATTTGTTAGCTGATATTGGATTTATTTAAAGTGATAATATAATATTATATACAATGCGATAATATAAAAAAAGCTAATACTGATGTATCGTCTACCGATATTTATCAGCTGATATTGGATTAATTAAAGGCTTTCACCTTATCGACGATAATATGAAAAAGACAGATACCGATGTATTGGCTACCGATATTTATCAACCGATGTAGGATTAATTTAAAGCTACCTGCGAAAATATGAAAAAGTAAAGACCGATTTATTGGCCGATATTGGATTCATTTTAAGTTGTCTGCGCTAATATTAAAAAAGGTAGATATCGATGTATCTATAAATATTTATCAGCGGATATTGAATTAATTTAAAGCTATCGGCATATTTGCAATAATATGAAAGGGGGAGATATTGATGAATCAGCTACCAATATTTATCAGCTGATATTGGATAATGTAATGCTATTCACAATACTTTGAAAAAGGCAGATGCTGATGTATAGTCTACCAATTTTTTTATCGGCAGATATTTTGTATATTTAAAGCTATTAGCATATCAAGGATAAAAACGGCTAATACCAGTTTATTGCCCACCAATATATTTATCAGGTAATATTGGATTAATTTAAAGTTGTCTGTTTAACGGCGATATTATGAAAAAGGCAGATTCCGATGTATTTTCTACCAATATTTATCGGCTGATAATTAACTAAAATGTAAAAGACAGATATCGATGTATCGACTACCAATATTTATCAGCTGATATTGCATTAATTAAAGGCTATCACCATATTGACAATAATATGAAAAAGACAGATACCAATGTGTTGGCTACCGATATTTATCCACCGATATTCTATTAGTTTAAAGCTATCTGCAAAAATATGAAAAAGTAGAGACCGATTTATTGGCTGATATTGGATTAATTTTAAGCTATCTGCGTTAATATTACAAAAAAGTAGATATCAGTGTATGCACAAATATTTATCAGCCGATGTTGAATTAATTTAAAGCTATCTGCATATTTGCAATAATATGAAAAGGGGAGATATTGATGAGCAGCTACCAATATTTATCAGCCAATATTGGATAATGTAATGCTATTGACAATACTTTGAAAAAGGCAGATGCTAATGTATAGTCTACCAATTTTTTTATCGGCCGATATTTAAAAGCTATCAGCGATATTATAGAAAAGGCTGATACCAATTTATTGACTACCAATATATTTATCAGGTGATATTGGATTCATTTAAAGTTGTCTGTTTAACGACGATGTTATAAAAAAGGCAGATTCCGATGTATTGTCTACCAATATTTTATCGGCTGATAGTTGACTAATTTAAAGCTATCTGGGATAATATGTAAAAGATAGATATGGATGTGTCGACTACCGATATTTATCAGCTGATATTGTATTAATTAAAAGCTATCACCATATCAATGATAATATGAAAAAGACAGATACCGATGTATCAGCTACCTATAATAATCAGCCAATATTGGATTAATTTAAAGCTATCTGCGAAAACTATAAAAACGTAGAAACAGATTTATTGGCCAATGTTGGATCACCTTTAAGATATCTGCATATTTGCAATTATATGAAAAAGGGAGATATTGAGGAATCAGCTACCAATATTTATTTGCCAATATTGGATGTAAAGCTATTGAAAATATTTTGAAAAAGGCAGATACTGATATATATAGTCTACCAATTTGTATCGGCCGATATTTCATAAATTTAAAGCTATCAGCTTATCAGCAATAATATGAAAAAGGCAGATACCGATGGACCGTCTACCAATATTTATCGGCTGATACTAGATTCATTTAAAGCTATCTGGGATAATATGAAAAAGACAGATATCGATGTATCATCTAACAATATTTATTGGCCAATATTATAATAACTTAAAACTATCTGCAATAACACAAAAAAGTGAGATATCGATGTCTTGTTAACCAATACTCATCGCCCCATATTATATTAATTTAAAACTATCTGAGATAAAATGAAAAAGACAGATATCGATGTATCATCTACTAATATTTATTGGCGGATTTTGGATAATTTAAAGCTATAAATATATAAGGAATAATATGAAAAAGGCAGATACTGATGGCTTAATATATACATGGAGTAAATAAACTCCATCTTATAAGTAATCCTACATTTTTCTCAGAGAAAAATCTGCTTGCAAAATACTAAATAAAATCTGTACAAAATATCAGATCTGAGGATAATATGCACAAGATATAAGATGTGCATCAGGAAAATCTCAAGCGCTGGCACGAAACCATTGGTTAGTTTGAGCTAAAACGTCTCAAACAAGAAAAGAAAATGACTGCATTTTTGTGATTTTTCTGGTGCAGCAAAATTGATAATTTACATACATAATTATCTCCACTAGCTTTATTTGTTAAGTTTATAAATTAAATATGGTATATTATCTATCAAATACATGTTACTGTTGTTAAAAGAAAATTAAATAGCAAAAATCACCTTTGAAGATTGTGATGTTGTAATATTTTATCTTAACTTGTGCCTCTTAAAATATTGCATACAGTATCGAGATGTTATTGTAACAGGAGTTCAGTTTTGAGATATTGAGTTCTTTTTAAACGGGTGTTTCTTACATTATTTTTCATTACATTTTTACAAATGTTATTGAAGAAAAGAGTATTATCTTATTTTATAGTTTTTTTTTTTATGAAAATAAAAGTGTTTTACACAATTGTGATCTTCTTTCTAAGTCAAAACATCTTGATTCTCATTTTCATGCAGGGCTACTTTATGCAATTTACCAGTATTGGTATCGTCTAAAGTTTGCTTTTTTTGTCAGAAACACTATCAGTCAGCCAACAGTCATGCATTTGCCTCAATGCATGCATTAAAAAAAAGGTGTAGCATTTTTTTTCACTTAATGTGAAATGCACTCAGGGTAGCACGGTGGACCAGTGGTTAGCACTGTGGCCGAGTCCCTCGGTCAGTTGGTCTTTCTGTGTGGAGTTTGCATGTTCTCCCCATTTTGCTGAGGGTTTCCTCCTAGTGCTCCGGTTTCCCCCACAGTCCAAACTAAATTAGCCAGTGTGTGTGTGAATGTGAGAGAGAGTCTATGGGTGTTTTCCAGTACTGGGTTGCGGCTGAAAGGGCATCCGCTGTTTAATACATATGCTGGAATAGTTGGCTGTAGCAAACCCTGATGAATAAAGGACTAAGCTAAAGGAAAATGAATGAATTAATGAATGAATGAAATGCAATTGCAATATGCAAATTGTGAGCAGTTGTGTGGAGCTGAACAAGTGGAGTGGTGATGAACAAAAGACTAGACACCCCATTGTAAATGGTTACACATCTGGGCTGAACACTCAGGAAAGATCATTGGAAACACATCTTCATAGGTGGACACAGTTGATTAGTGGAGCACAGCAGAATTTTACTGATTGGGTTTCTGCTTGTTTATTGATTTTGGTTTTATTGTGTGAGTAAATTATGTGAAGCTTTAAGTGCAGTGGACTGCAGACTTGTTTAAAGGGGTTGGTATGTCATGCTATGTTGTGTTATGTTGTGTTGTGTTTTTGTTTTATGTTTTGTAAAATAGTTTCATTATGCTGTAGAAGAAAATGTTCTTTAACTACAAACTCAGCAAGCACACCTGAAACCATCTTCATCCTACTGCTAATGTAGATGTTGGACTGAAGCAGCTGATATTTCTTTACACTGAGCCTTCCTCAGAGGCTTGATGAAGAACTACTGAGAGATTATAGCTGCTGTCTGGGCTTTCACTGCTGAACTACACCTCCCTTTCTTCATATGTTCAATACTGTTTCCCTGTGTCATCTCATTTCATTACGCAGAACTTCATTTGTAAACGAAATTGTTTTGTTTTCTTTGCATGAACGGATTTCTTTGGTTGTTATCAACATCTGGTGAAAATTTCAAGTCAACAGCACCTTTAGAAATATGCTGTCTGAGAAAAATGGTGGCGTGTTCAATTCTTATTTCCTTATTTATATATATTTATTTATCAACCACAATGAATGGACTATATTTACATTTTAAACCCAGCGGAAACCTTGATGCCAAAACATGTTAAGAATGCAAGACGATTTGATGTCAATTTGCTACTTTTATTTTGAAGCCACATCAAAATGGCTTCAAACAAATGGATGTTAGATCAGATGTTAGATGTCAATTTGATGTCGTTTTGACATAAAGATAGTTTACTTGCATTGTAAGAGATACAAAATCCAGTTAGTAATTGAAGCTTTCAATAAATAGAGCATTTCTTATATTATAATACTTTCTGTGTTGTTATTTTGGTGGTCAAAAGGGCATTGGTGAATGAATGTCAAATGGACATCAATCTTTTGCCATCAAATTGATTATTGTTTTAAAAAAAAACTCAGTTTATTTAGAACTTCAGGGCAAAAATTATGCCAATGCGAAATAAACAGTAAAGAAACAATAGACATTTTATTTCAACCCAGGCTCATTCTGGAAACGTAGCCCTGCTGATGTTTCTGAAGACCACAAAATACGTCCTGAGAGGTATGCATTTGTGCAGTTTTTGATTTCGCGAATTCGCTTTTTCGCATCTCGAATGCCTCTCGCGAGTGGCATTCGCATAGCGCTGTTCTTGCGTAAAGCCACCGGAGGCCGATGTCGAGCAACCATCTGTCCGACTCAATGACTGAACGATTGACTGGGCAGCCGGCCAATCAGCCGACCTCCTTCCCTAAACCCAAGCAACGATTTACAAAAGCCGTCCAGAAAGAAAAAAAGCCTTTGTCTGATTTTGACTCGTGTTTTCTCGCCCAGTTATGAACTCATTTACTTTATTTTTTGGATTATGTTTTTTATCTTACCTGATTTCTGGAACCGCTCTTCCCTGGACTCGAAGCCGGTCATCACGGCCGGCTTCCTTCCGGGCCTCTGCTCCGCCGACATAACACGACAAGCTAACCGGACAAACCGGTTGCGGCGGGAAAACCCTCCACACGGAGGTGAGCCGTCACCCGGCGAGCGCAAAGAGGAGCGGCGTCACACTACCCAGTAGCGTTCGCTTGAAAAACTAAATGCAGCCACACGTAACTCCGGCCATGTAAATCGCGGTCTGCAGAAACGTCTGCTGGGCTACGTTTTCAGAATGAGTTTGGGTTGTTTTATTTCATCCATAAAATATACAGTTGAAGTCAGAATTATTCGCCCCCTCCAAAGTTTTTTCTTCTTATTAAAATTTTTTCCAGAGGATGTTTAACAGAGCAAGGAAATTTTCACAGTGAGTCTGATAATATTTTTTTCTTCTGGAGAAAGTCTTATTTGTTTTATTTTGGCTAGAATAAAAGTAGTTTTTAATTTTTTAAAAAACATTTTAAGGTCAATATTATTAGCCCCTTTAATTTATATATTTTTTCTCGATAATCTACAGAAAAAAACATTATTACGCAATAACTTGCCTAATTACCCAAACCTGCCTAGTTAATCTAATTACCCTATTCAAGACTTTAAATGTCACTTTAAGCTGTATAGAAGTGTCTTGAAGAATATCAAGTCTAATATTAATTACTGTCATCATGACAAAGAGAAAATAAATCAGTTATTAGAAAATATTTAATAAAAACTATTATGATTAGAAATGTGTTAAGAAATCTGCTCTCCGTTAAACAGAAATTAGGAAAAAAAATAAACGGGGTCAAATAATTCAGGGGGGCTAATAATTCTGACTTCAACTGTACATAATCTTATTGTACAGCTTTAGCTGAAACTTTGTATTATCATCCGCTTAATTTTACATTTCACCTGGGCAGTGAGTTTTTAAAAGAACCATGTTTACTTCTAAAGTGTTCATATGAATACCTTATCACAGTTTAAAGCTCCACCTCCGTGACCTCTGAATCCTCTGAATTAGCATGCTATAATAAAGCTTTTCTATGCACTAAATAAGTTTGCCCTGTGAGCTGATGAAAGATCATCACAGATTCTTATATGCAGTGAAGAGCCTTCAAGTTGACTGTGTGTGTGTGTGTTTTTTAATAGTTTCAATAATAGACTTTTAAATTAAAATTCAAGACTCGTTTGTGGTTTCCTTCAATAAAGCTCCTGCAGTTAAAGAAATATATTATTTTTTATAAATAGGCTCATTTTACAGCTCTTCTAGAGTAGGATGCTAAATAGTCAATATTGTTGTTGACTGTTATGATAGCAATATTTTTTACGATATAACTAACTTTAAAAAATAAGTTTTTATCAGCAATTTAATTTTACTTCAGCTTAGCCCCTTTATTCAGCAGGAGTGGCCACAGCAGAATGAACCGGCAACTTAAACTTTAAGCATATGCTTTACACAGCAGATCCCCTTCCAGCTGGAACCCGGCACTGGGCAAACACCCATACACACTCATTCACACACACACACACTCATACACTACGGCCAATTTAGTTAATCAATTCCCCTATATCGCTTGTGTTTGGACTGTGGAGGAAACCCACGCCAACACGGGGCGAACATGCAAACTTCACACAGCAACGCCAACTGACCCAGCCGAGACTCGAACCAGCAAACCTTCTTGCTGAGAGGCCACAGTGCTAACCAGTGAGTGACCGTGTTGCCTTATCGAGTTTTGAACTGAGAGGGTGTGTCTGAGCCTCGTACATTATCAGGAAGACACTTCCAGAGTTTTGGAGCCATATATGAGAAGGCTCGACCTCCTTTAGTGGACTTCTGGGTATTCTGGGTACTACCAGAAGCCCTGAGTTTTGAGACTTTAAAGAGCGGGTTGGATTGTAGCGAGACAGAATTAGGCATGGGATGATAACCGGTTTTAAGGTTTATAGAGGTTTGCAAAAGTCAAAGTTTTAAAAACCTAAAATGTTCTGTAATACAGTTCCTACAGTATATGCAATTTACATTTGTATGTGTTTTTACAACTGTTTTATTTGTTTTTTTGATAAGTTAATGATGTATTTTAATTATTCAGCCTGACATGTTTACCTTACGCAAATATTTGCTATAAAAGTTGGAAAGTTGTTGACATTTAAAAAGATCATATGTTAGAGCAGTGATCACAATACCATGATATTTTTATCCAAGGTTTTCATACTGTCAGAATCTTATACCAGCTCTTGCCTAGACAGTAGGGTGGTCAGATACACCGTTTATATAATTGTTTTATTGTTCGTTCTTAGGTTGGCAGAGGATCTTCATCATGCCTGTCCTGAACGTGACAGAAGAGCTGACCATCACTGCGTCTCCGTCCTCCGCGGTGTTTTTGTCTCTCCATCAGTCGAACTGCTCTGTGTCTCCATCTCCGTCCTCTCCGCCGTATAACTTCTATGCCGTGCTGCTGGTGCTGCTGATCTTCTGTGTGGTGTTCGGTAACGTGCTGGTGTGTGTGGCGGTGTCCCGAGAGAAAGCGCTCCAGACCACCACCAATTACCTCATCGTGTCCCTGGCTGTGTCTGACCTGCTGCTGGCCACATTGGTGATGCCCTGGGGCGTCTATCTGGAGGTCAGTAAACATGCAGGCTGCACATTTACTGCTGCAATCCTGATAGGCACACAGGAACATAGGAAATCTGAATTTTTTCCCATATTCCAAGTTCTTTTCAGCTTATTGGAAATGCTTGTCTCGGTATACATTTTCGCGAAACGTGGGTGTCTTTCAGAGCATATTGCAGATGACAAGTCCACTAGAGGGCGCTGTGTACATTTTTGCGAGACTTTAAATATCTTAAGTAGTACATAATTTACTACGTAAAATATTTGGGCATATGTGAACTACAGAATCGTGCTTGTTTCTGTGCCAAAACAGTTGATCAAAGATTCCCTCAGCTCGGTTTCCTCCTGGTGCTCCAATCCAAACACATGCGCTATAGGGGAATTGAATGAACCGAATTGGCCGTAGTGTATGAGTGTGTGTGTAAATGAGTGTATGCGTGTTTCTCAGTACTGTGTTGCAGCTGCAAGGGTATCCACTGTGTAAAACATATGCTGTAATAGTTGGCAGTTCTTTCCACTGTAGCGACTTCTGGTAAATCAGAGACTAAGCCGAAGGAAAATGAATGAATGAACGAATGTTGAATATGAAAGTGAAAGTGTCAATATATAAATATATATATATATATATATATATATATATATATATATATATATTAATTACAAGCCTTAACCATTCAAATTTCTCATCATCATAAATTAAGTGCAGTTTATTTATAAACTAATGTCGAGAGGATCACGTGCTTATGAGTTGTTTGCAGCTGGTCCCGCATTATCCAATTTATGATTCACCAATCAGATGATTCCTAAGCCACTATAAATCCCCTCAGTTCCATATCACAGCCATCTTCAATTGAAGAATCCCCCCTTCCACCCCTACTCCTCCTCCTTTCCTAAATGAGTAACACAGTGGCCCAGTGGTTGGCCCAGTTGCTCATCAACAACACATGACCAGCAACGCGTTGATAATAACAAATAATCAGATTACAAACAACCGTTATGTTTATAGGTGTTGTAAAATGTGCGGGTCCTTCAACGGGACTGGGCTGCGGTTTGGGGGGTGTGTGAGACAGAGGGAGAGAGAGAGAGAAAAGAGGAGCGGTTTTTAAGCAATGAGACCATTTTCTGTGTTGTTCCCTCTTTGGTGTCTTATTTTTTGTACTACACGGAAAGTAATAAATATTTTGGACCAAGTTACATGTGTCCTCTTTCATTCACCAGCTGCAACGATAAGAGTTCTCCCCTGATGAATCTCCCCTGATATCTCTAACACAACAAAGAGACAGAGCAGGAAAGGTTTACACATGTAATATTTTTCCTGAGGCGATTTAAAGCAAAATACACAATGACTCTCAATCAAGCATATCTACAATGATAAGGAACATGTTTACTTACTGAGTTATTAACGCACAGCAATCCCACGTGAAGAAAGGACGGACTTTGAAGGAATAAACAGTGTGAGTAGAGCTCCATAGTGCACTGGACAAGTCTGAACATGTCCGCCCACGCGAGCGCAGCACGCAGGTCTGTACAATTACCTAATTTATCGGCTTAAATATATCGGCCTAATTATGACATCGAATCGATAACGATAATCTTAAAAATAGCGTTTAGCGGCCGATACCGATATGGGCGCCGATATATCGTGCATCCCTAGTAAGTAGTTATCTCTTAAGAGCAATCACTATTTGTTCATTAGCTACTACAGCAGGGGAGTTCTCCAGATCTATCTGAGCTCAAACTCCTCTCTCGCCCTGCAATGAGAGGGAGCCCCGGGCTCGAGGATCTTATGAGATGAGTAATCCACTAGAGTGAAATTTATGCAAATGTGAAATTAAATTTCTAACGAGCCTGTGTTGACTTTTTCAGTTGAAAATGTTTGTTCATTAAATGTAAGTTTTACAATTAAAAAGCATGTCTCGTTAATAGAACATATTAAATGTGTATAGTTAAAACACAATGAATAACATAATTTAAGAAAGCTTTTATCATTACAGCCCTATGATCAGATTTCTTTAATTAATTCCAGTTTTATTTCCATTTTCATGGTAAAATCAAATGTTAGTTATATATATATTTAATTTAATTAAATTACCAAACTCAGATAAAATGTAATTTGTCTGTGAGTGTGTTGAGTGTTGCATAAGTGTGTGTGTTTGTGCAGGTTGTTGGTGAGTGGAGGTTCAGCAGGATTCACTGTGATGTTCTGCTAACGCTGGATGTGATGATGTGCACCGCCAGCATCCTCAACCTGTGCGCCATCAGCATCGACAGGTGAAACCAGACTTCATACACAGTTTTACTACTACAGTACCTGGAACCCTGCGATACACTCATTCTTTCAGATGCAATCAATCAATCCTCCCTTTCTCATAGGATGTGTCTGATTATCATGTCATCGATTTGGTTCAATTTGATATTTCGGTGCATTGGGCTAATAATGACCAATACTTAAGGGCTAATAATTCTGAATATATCTTCAAAACCTTGTAGGAATGGGTTTTAACCACATCGGTTCGAACTGTAGTTCTGCCGAACGACTAAAAAGTTACCAGTATTGATGGTAAAAAAAAACTGTACATTTCTAGTCAAACTATTAATCTGCAATCTAATGCCAAAAACGGAAATAAGGGCAGTATTAATAGCCTAAAATGTGAGAGAGCGTTGATGTTATGTGATTGTATTGCATTGCAATATGGAGCAATTAAATGTTGATGTTAAATCAAAAGTAATTCACAAATACTTGAAAATGAGATGATTTAATGGCAATAATTCTCTTTGGTTACAACTGAATTAATTAGAAAATAACTGTATTAAATGATAAAATACGAAGTGGTAAAACACATGATGTAAATTGTACCCAGCTTAAATGTAAAATTTAATTTACCAGAGGTAGAAGGAGAGACACAGGGGGAGGGAGAGAGAGACAAATGGCTCGTTTCCACTGACTGTTACAGTACTGTACGGTTCGGGTTGGTACGGATCACCTTTATCAGGCTTGCGTTTCCACTACCAAGGGTACCCTTTTGGTGGGCGTGGTGTATGACAAAGTTTCAGTCGACGTCATTTTCACTCGAGAAAATGCCTACAATAAAGCTGCACAGGTCGTTCACATATCATATGAAAAGCACTTCTTACAAAATAGATGCTTTACGCACATAAATACATGTGTTTAAATGTTTATTACTAACTTTTCTATAAACAGGAGTTGATTATAACTGCAGATCAATGACGGTGCGAAATAGGCTACTGTAACGTCTGTAATTATATTAAATAAATGAACATATATGAACACATACAGACCCTTACAGTCTCTGATATGTTACCAACTACAGAAGAACTACACAAAGCAGACATTTCGTCATTAATTAGGTTCAAAACAACACAAAGTATAGCCTACAGTCAGAGTAAACCTCTCATCAGTGTCTGTAATCTTCAGCAGCACATGAAGCCTCTGTTAGAGAGTCATTCCATCAATCCCAGTTCATATTAGTCCAAAAGGTGATAATAAAGATTAAAACAAGGCAGTTTGTTCACGTTTGCTGAAGAAATAACGTGCTCCTTGGCTTCGCCTTTTTTCTGCGCCCCACTCTCGCGTTTGTCCTTTTCTTTCTGAATTTGTCACTCTCGTTTGTCAGCTTCTCACAGGATCGGGTTTCCAAAAGCTTGTCAATAATCAAGTGCATGTTATTAATATCAGCTCAAGAAGTTTGTTATTGTTGAAAGAGACGCGCGGCGAAAGCATGGAAGAAAGCGAAACCACTCGGGCTTCAGACTGGCTCGTAAAAAACTACGCGGCACAGGGTAAATCCGCTCTTCTCCAAAGCTTTGTGGCTGTTTATCAAGATGACGACAGGGTTTATTTGCAGGATCGACCATGGCTGCATATGTATTTATATACATAATTATATAATATAACATAATTATATTTATAATTCTGCTGTAATCTCTCGCTGTGTATTTCAAACATGGCGGGTCTTTTGTTTACATTCTGGCTTGTTGCATCTACGAATGATGTATCTCTGTAAACCAATAGCGTTCAGCTGCGCGTGTAGCTCCACCTTTTGGGACCCTTTCTGCAGTTATAACCCTTTTGAAAGGGTCCCGAAAAAGTGGTTTGGTACGGTTCGGTTCGGTACGCCTTTTGACAGTGGAAATGGCCATAAAAGCGTACCAAACTAAACCGTACCGTACCACTCAGTGGAAACGGGCCAAAAGAGAGCCGGCCCAGAAGTTAGCCTGATTTTAGTAGAGTCAGAGAAGATAGACTCCAGGGGAGGAGAGGAGCAGACCAGTAAAAGAGGCAGAGCAGAGTTTACCACCCATTTTGTATCTTTCTTGACCATGTGACTAAGGCCCTGTTTACACTAATGCATTTTCGTTTTAAAACGCATAAGTTTTGCTACGGTTACGCCATCCGTCCACACTACGCCGGAGTTCTCGAGCGCCGAAAACGGAGCGTTTTGAAAACGCTGGAGAGCCGGTTTTCATTCTGAAACACTGCTGCTCCGTCTCAGTGTGGATGAGGAAAAACGGAGACATCTGAAAACGGAGGTGGGACTGCTGAGATTCACTACCTGATTGGGGCTTTTGTGTCATTGCGTATCCTTCCCTTATTCGTCAAGTCCCTATCACATGTCTTTAACGCTACCGGAAACAACTGTACTGGAAACAACAACACGGGCACAGAAATGGGAGCGTTGTTTGCACTATTGTCTGTTTTAGGCGCCATTGTGCAGTTATTTATTTGTTACGTTTTGTAACATCTCGACCTCGTCGTCTGTCCACAAAAATACCTCTCTTGCTTTCTTTGCCATCGCGTTTAATGTTCAACCGGCGTTTGTTGACTAACAATAACCAAATGCCGAGCGAGACGCATGCTTTCTGTTTATACTAGAATGCGCATGCCCAGAGTGCGCGAATGGTCATGTGATATGAAACGGTTCTATCATGGATAGAACCTTGAAACCGGTTATCGTCCCATGCCTATTTCATATGTTAATTTTTGGGATATACTCACAGAATAGTGTTGAGTGTTCGTAAGCTTATAAGATACAGTACGTATTTATCGGTAATCCCAGTCATCTGCATGACCATGTCAGCAGTTTCCTGATCAGTTTTGCCTCAGTGTTTGTTTGCAGCTTCGCTTGACCTGAATTAATCTTCGGGTTTAAACGCACTCCAGGCTATTACAAGCCGAGGAGATCATGAATTATAAATCCTGCCGTTTGTTACAGTCGCTTTTACGCTTGCGGGTGAGTTTTAGCAAATGCTGCTCCTCATTAAAGCGGAGCTGGGAAATTGGAAGTGGCCATTAAAATCTGCGTACATGAATAAGTCATACAGAAATGAGACAGACGTACAGAGCTTCGCTTATAATTATTTCTGATCATTATATAAGCGTTAAGCATCATTACTGTAGCTGAAAGCGCAGCAAAGAGAAGCACAGATTACTTTTTAACTTTCAGTGAATTCTATACACATTTAAAATGCAATTATGCTTATATTTATACTGAAAGGTGCGAGTTTTTAATTATTCACAGTATTTATGCATTTAAATCAAATCAGGAAATGACACTTTTTAACTTTTCAATTAATTTTTTATCCTTAAGTATAATTAAAACTAGGTAGTGGTTAGCACTGTGGCCTCACAGCAAGAAGGTCGCTGGTTTGAGTCCCGGCTGGGTCTGTTGGCGTTTCTGTGTGGAGTTTGCATGTTCTCCCCATGTTGTAGTGGGTTTCCTCCGGGTGCTCTGGTTTCCCCCACAGTCCAAACACATGCGCTATAGGGGAACTGATGGACTAAATTGGCTGCAGTGTATGAGAGTGTGTGTATAAATGAGTGTGTATGGGTGTTTCCCAGTTCTGGGTTGCAGCTGTAAGGGCATTTGCTGTGTAAAACATATGTTTGAATAGTTAGTGATTCATTTCACTTTGGCGACGTCTGAAATAGAGACTAAGCCAAAAGAAAATGAATAAATAAACAAAACTGTAAACTAACTGTGTAAGTGACTAAATAAGTCGACATGTGATTTTATATACAGTCTTTAACTTAAACTTTATTATATTAAAGCATATTAAATGGAAGTGTCTGCTTTAATGTTTCAAACAACTTTGGTAAATAAATTTAAAAATCAATTAATCTCAATATATGTGTGAAATAATGTTCATTGTAGCAGATATAATTATATCAGTGCATCACTGCAAATTATGCAAATTATTAGGAACATGCTAATTATTCTGTGCTGTACTTATTAAAATATATCACAGATTAAAGGTGCTGTTTGTAAGCTTTCAACTCTTTTAAAGCATCAATAATGCATAATATGTTTGCAGATATTTCAGAAACTAAGTGAACACTCTTGTTTATCTGAAAAACAATGCTGAAGTCAGATATTCTGCTTTGAAAATGTGCGTTGCGTAGCTTAACGGCTGTCTTTGTTTTGGTCATTTAACCTGCCCAATGCCAGTTTAGCCAATTATATTACAGTACCCCAGGTTGCCTTCATGGAAAACAGCATATTTTATTTATATAGGAAGACTGTCAAAGTGTGCGTCTGTAACTGCAACCTCCGATGGACAGTAGCAAACTCTGAAATGAGATGCAGATTCAGAGTTCCACATTGAGGTGGTTATTGATTAGCAAACAGAGTTACATTGTAACCCGTGTCCTAACAATACGCTATATGAATAAATTTGCAGTAATGAGCAATTTGGCTGTTTGCACCAGACGAAACACGACAGAAATGTAAATACAGCCATACAGAAGCACAGAATATGCACTCACTGCACTCCAATGCAATGATAATATTAGGTATGTAATCTAATAAGAAATGGGAACTAACGAAGTACAAATACTTCGTTACTGTACTTGAGTAGTTGTTTCTTTTTAATTTTGATTCTTACATTTTTACACAAATATCTGTACTTTCTACTTGTTAAATTCTTTAAAGCACGGTCATTACTTTCGTTTTCATGTGTTTGGTGGCGCAATCTAGATTATTTCTTATCATTGCACAATAATATGAGCGCCTGTTTGATGCAGTCAGTCTTGTTCCTCATTGCCTGCCTGCGTGCTGCAGTGTGCGGCATTCTCAAGCCTATCGCGCACCGTACGTTTGGTAGTTTATGAAGATTACTATGAGAAAGGAGAGGATGACAACGCAGATGTGACAGAGAAAGTCTGAGAATTCACCATGACCGATGCTGCCCTCTTTCACGCTAATGAGACACCTTTTGCTCGATCGGATCACAGGTAAACAAGAGAAACACATTCCAATTTAAAAGCATGCCGTTTAAATGCTTAAGCCTTTTGCCCAGTTCCAATCATACTGCACGGTCTTTCCAGCCTGATCTCACGGGAAAACGTAAGTATTTTACGTTTTGTCAGTTTAGTGGCTAATTCAGTTGTACGAAATTAGAGTCGTACGAAATGGTATGATTTTAAAAAGAAGGCGTGGCACTTAACGCCACCCCTAGCCCCAGTCGTCATTGGGTGATGAGCAAATCGTACTAAATTGTACGAATTAGATTGTACGAATGCATACAAATTAGCCACTAAATGAAAAAGTTACGAATTGCTGTGAGATTGTGTTGGCCTTTCTCTGCTCTTTCATTCTAATACCAGTGAAATAAAGTGCTTTTTTTGTAAAGATTTGTACATTTAGTACTAAAACAATCAAATACTTTATTAAAAACGTATGCATTGCGGTTTATTCCCTTTATTTCTGATAAGTTCATATTTCCTAATACAGAATTTATGCTGTTTTTCAACTTTTATTGATTTTTCTATTGACTGTAGGCCTATACTGTTGTCTTCAATCAAATTTTTTAACAAATATTTTACAACTACAAAAGTAACTGTACTGTACTAATCTCGTTAAAACAGGTAAGCAAAGACTATAAAACAGTTCTCTTCCATTTTGATGGGCATATAAAGCTGAGTATCATCAGCATATAGGTTCACCCTAAGAGATCAGAACTAAACGAATATAAAACATTTGCTTAAATCTCAGCCCACAATCTTAAACGCTCAATCAAAATATTGTGATATAATGTGTCAAATGCTGCAGTCAAGTCTAGCGAAACTAGAAGTGCACATTTTCCTGAACAGATCTTTTAATACCGGTTGGTTTGTGCACGTCCTGTCTATGTAGACTATGGAGAGATGTTAATATGTGGCTGTCAATCAAGTTGGTGGGCGGGGATACCGCACTCCTACATCACGTCATGGTCGGCCTCAAAATGAGAGGGATTTGGATCTTATTTTAACGTCAGGAAATTTCAAAAAAGAGACTTACTGTGTTTCTATCACTCCAATATGACCGTGGACACACACTACCTGCACACAGCTCTGTCCAAACAGCTTACAACAGAGGATTTTCATCATGGGTGTTCTGACTTTTAATCGTGTATAACACTTTTGACATTGTTTTGACGCTTGAAAACTTTTTTGTCCTTGAAGCGTGTATATATTTCTACACACACACATATATATCTATATATGCATGTATTGGAGAACATTGACTCATCCTATACAAATCATTTTAAAATTTTCAGCCAATTCATCAGAGTCTAAACTGAAATTCTCTTCTTATTAATGTTCATTATTAATGGAGGTTTTGTCTGTGCGCGAGTCTCAGAAATGCCTCTTTGAGTTGCTTTCTGGAGGGTGTGTGTGTGTGTGTGTGTGTGTGTGTGTGTGTGTGTGTTTTAGACTGAATAGATCTGTGGTGTTGTAGTTTAAGGACGTGATTCTCTCTGCATTTCTCTCTCTCTCTTTTCTCTCTCTCTCTCTCTCTCTCTCTCTCTTTCTCTCTCTTTTTTTATTGCAATTTTAGACCACAGAACATACAAGGGCAATAACAACATTATATTAACATCCCATCAAATACAATATAAGAAGAAAATAAAAAAATACAGTTATTCAAAAAACTAAATTGAAGGCTTTAAAATAATCAACAGTTCTTTTCGCTTTGGTATTTTTTGTTTCTTTTCTTGTGCATAGGTAATGACCTTTTTCTATTTTAAAGTGAGTAAAATTAAGTTTTTTCACTGCCCATTTACATTCATGAATAAAAAATGTCCATATATAATGAGCAAATTAACAATATGCCACATTTTGAAGTCGACTGTATTCTCATAAAGAAATAAAACATCTGTCTTTGAATTCCAATGCAATATTTGTACTCTGCTTCACAAAAAAGAAAAGATCACACCAAAAAACTGTGTATTAATACAATCATAAAATAAATGAACAAAACTCTCTTCTTTATCGTTACAGAAAGCACTTTTTAAATCAATATCCTCTCTCTTTCTCTCTCTCCCTCCCTCTTTTTTATTGCTTTATTGGCATGACAAATGTTACAAATGTATTGCCAAAGCAGTTATAAAGTTTACATAAAAAGTAACACACATATGTAACAAACAAAAAAAAAAAAAACAGTACACACAATAAATAGTATTCATTCATTTTCTTGTCGGCTTAGTCCCTTTATTAATCTGTGGTCGCCACAGCGGAATGAACTGCCAACTTATCCATATATATTTTTATCTATATGGATTTTTTATCTAACTTATATCTATATATTTTTGCTGTGAGGCGACAGCACTGCCTACTGCCTTGCTGTAAATAGTAGTAAAAAAAAAATATATATAAAAGTTAAATATTTATATATAAAAATTTTATATAATTTTAACAATACATCATATTATTCAATATATCACACTAATATTCAATATATTATATTATTATTCAACGTATCATATTATTCATACCAATCAATACAAAAATAGATCAGAATAAACTACATTTAACAATCAACATTTTAGGATAAAACAGTAATAAAAACAATAATAATCAGTATATTTACAATGATTCTCTCTCTCTGTGTGTGTGTGTGTGTGTATTATTTCCTGCTGTCAGATTTAACGCTGTGTGTCAGATCAATAAGCGCTGTGTGTTTCTGCACTC
Source organism: Danio rerio (assembly GCF_052040795.2). Taxonomy (NCBI): domain Eukaryota; kingdom Metazoa; phylum Chordata; class Actinopteri; order Cypriniformes; family Danionidae; genus Danio; species Danio rerio. The sequence goes on from NC_141036.1 coordinate 59,979,922, forward strand.
TTGATTGATGTTATTGATGAGTAGATTGACAAACACACAGCCCATTGATCAGTGATTATGGTTGGTGTGTGTTTGTGTGCATGTGTGGGAGTGCTTGTGTGTGTGTGTGCACGCACCATATGTTTCTTTTGGTTTGTGTGTGTGGGGGGGGGGTTGGAGGGGGTGTTGTTATGTTTCTGTGTGTTTGTGTGTGCCAAATGTGTCTTTTTTTGTCTGTTTGAATGTGTGCCTGTGTGTGGGTGTATCTGCCTGGTTGTGTGTCAAGTTTGTGTGTGCACCGTATGTTTCTTTTTGTCTGTCTGTGTGTGTGTGTGTCTCTGTGTGTGTGCATGCGTGTGTGTGTTTGTGTGTGTTTTAATATGTGCATATGTCAATTTCAGTTAAAGCAGGGTGAATCAGCTTTCAGCTACTACACCCCCTGCTGCTGGAATCAGCTTCCAGAAATGATCAGATGTGCTCCAACATTAGGCACATTGACATTAGGACTGAACACACATCTGTTCAGCTGTGCCTTTACTGAATGAGCACTGTGCTGCGTCCGGCAGATCGCACTATAATGTTTTTCTCTTCTCTTTCATTATTTTATAACACATTTTACATCACTTTTATTATGTCTTTGTTTTTATTTTTCTTATACTTGCTTCTTTTATTGCTGTTTATGTAAAGCACTTTAAATTGCCACTTGAAATGTGCTATAGAAATAATCTGGCCTTGCCTGTGTGTGTGTGTTTGTCTGTGCTTGAATGTGTCTGTTTAGTTTTGTGTGTCAAATGTGTGTTTCAATGTGCCATATGTGTTTTTCTGTATGCGTGTGTGTTTTTGTTTTTACATGCCTATGGGGACCTGAATGCACACAGGCTCATGGGGACTTAAATTGAGTCCCCCACTGGTAAACATGTCTATAAATCACACAGAATGGATGAAGAAAGTATTTAGATGATGTAAAAGTGCAGATTATTTGCTGTGAGGGTGGAGTTTGGGGTTGGTTTGGGGGAGAGGAGAGAATATTGAGTCTGTGCAGTAGAAACATTGATTGTGTGTCTCTGTGTGTGTGTGTGTGTGTGTGTGTGTGTGTGTGTGTGTGTGTGTGTGTGTGCAGGTACACAGCGGTGGCCATGCCGCTGCTCTACAACACACGCTACAGCTCCAGGAGACGCGTCGCTCTGATGATCGCTGTCGTATGGTTTCTGTCCTTCGCCATCTCCTGCCCACTGCTGTTCGGCCTCAACAACACTGGTACACACACACACACATAGCCGACCTTTCTTATGAGCAAACTAAGTGGCTGCTGAGGGCCCCTGCTGTTACTAGGGGGCCCCCACAACCTGCTACTGGTGCGAGCTGCTTTTCTTTGCTGAAATCATTATATTTGATTTTACAAATTTCCTTCATTGTCAGTGCTTTAGTACTTAAATATTTATACATTTTCAATGAAAAGAAAAAAAATCATGACTTTATCAAAGTTGAAATAATAATATAATATAAGTCATGTGATCTACAGTAAGCTAGCTCCATCTCATTTCTCAAATGTGTTCTTTGTTCTCGCGGTCGGAGTTTGTTCTTCTAAGGAGACCTGCAAGACCGACCGGTCACCACGAACGCGAGCCCAATGAAACTAAACTAACGTTCTTTTCCAGGTGTAGAAAAACTGAGGGAGAAAATGACGACGAGAAGATAATTTCAGCATCGCTTTTAAGTACTAATGGTGATGTTAAAGACGTAGGGCTCTATCATACACCCGGCGCAATGTGGCGCAAGGCGCGACGCAATTGTTAATTGCTAGTTACAGCTCAACGCAAGAGTCGTTTTGACGTTTTGCACCATGCTGTTTAAATAGCAAATGCATTTGCGTTTATATGTGCGCCCATAGGCAGCACATTGAACACATTTCATAAGTGGTCAGAAACTTGTAAATAACTCATGAAAGAATAAAGTTAAAACCAAGCACACCATTGTTTTTCTTGTGAAATTCTCAATAAGTATGAAGTGTCACATGACCCTCTTCCTATTAAAAAAGCAAAAGTTGAATCCAAGATGGCCGGCTTAAAAATGGCCACCATGGCCACCACCCATCTTGAAAAGTTTGCCCCTCACATATATTTAAGAGTTTACACTTAGCTGATGATTGATAATAAAGCTAGTTTGGCGTGTTGTCCCGGGAGAGAGCCCTTATAAGATCCTCGAGCCCTGGGCTCCCTCCCGTTGCAAGGCGAGAGGGGAGTTTGAGCTCAGGTAGATCTCAATGACTCCCCCTCTTGCTTATTGTAGTTAAGTGTCAGATATGGATGCTGAAGGTGTGCTCAGAGTTTAGCTAAACTATTTTGGATTAATTGTTTAGGGTGCTTGTTTTTGAACAGTGGGAGGAAACCGGAGGACCCGGGGAAAACCCACGCGACTACCGGGAGAATGAGCAAACTCCGCACAGAAATGCTGTCTGGTTTGGAAAGGAATTAAACCAGGGGCATTCTTGCTGTGAGTCAACAGCGCTAATCACTGGCCACCGTGACGCCCGTTTGAAAGGAGGGAAAGTAGGGTTGGGTGGGGGGAGGTTCTTTGAGACGAAGATATTGAGATGAGAAAAGTCTGGTTATTTATAGCGAGTTAAGGATCGTCTGATAGGATAATCAGTTATTAGCTAAAGTTGGAACAGCTGTGAACAATCATAAGCATGTGATCCTCTCGAAATTTGTTCATAAATAAACTTTACCTAATGTGCCACAAACAGGACGTTAATATCACCAACCATTCCCATTTTATTGAGGTGTATCCACATAAATGCCCCACCCTGTACATTTTATTGCTAAGTAATGCATTTTCACTTTTGTCTAATTATTCCTCGCTGTCTTTCATTGCAGATATTTTACTTTTGGAATTGATTAAAACAAACAAAAAACTCAATCTAGAACCTTTTAAAAAATCTTCAGAGCATGTTTTAAACACTCTAGATCAGTGGTCCCCAGCCCCCAAGCCGGTACCGGTTTGTGGATCAATCAGTACCGGGCCGCACAAGAATTAATTATCTTTAAGTTGGCAGATAAAGTAGCTGCATTTAAAGCCAAACTGGATTTGTGGGGAAAGTGCGTGAACAGAGGCATATTGGACTTGCATGATATGTGTGTGTGCTGGCGCTCACGGGCTGTTTCACGGGCACACGCAAAGCTTGAAGGTAAACAAACAACGGCTTATCATAAGCATTTTATCGATAATTATTTACATGGTTGGCATTAAGATAAACATATAAATGTTATCTGACTAACTTCCAGCAGCTAAATGTGTCTGGAAAAATATTCAAGGCTTTTATTCTCATAAACCGCGCGGACGTGAATGCGTCTGACTGTTCTGATTGGCTGAAGCAGGCATCTCACGTCAACACATTCTAGACATGCACGCACTCTTTCCGGCAATCTTCCTTTTGCGTTTCCACAGCGCAGCATTCCGGCAAATTTCCGGTAATGTTACAACTTCTCTTTCCGGAAAAAAGCCAATTTACCGGTATTTTTAAAAAGGCCCTGTTCACAAATACACACCTTTTAGGAAATTTGCCGGTAATTTTCCGGAAAGATCTGTATGTGTGAAAGGGGCTTTTGTCTGCCATTACCCCCAGATGGGACCATCTCGTTGCAAAGAAACAAGCTCAGGGCTCCCACTGATTTAGCGTGGGAGTTTTTGATGTTATAATATGTCATATTATTGGAGCAGTGTGTTAATAAAGTTATTACTTCCTAATGTTATAATAGCATTGTAATGTTGGAGCAATGTTCTAATAAAGTTCCATTTGAACTCCCCCAACCCCCCAGTCCGCAGAAAAATTCTCAAGCGTTGACCAGTCCACAGTCAGAAAAAGGTTGGGGACCACTGCTCTAGAAGGCTGCAAAGTAGAAATCATTGGTCTCTTAATTACAGATAGTTTAATTGTTCATTTTGGAAGCTGCTAGTTGACAGAAACAATGCTGTTTTAAAACGTCCAAATCATTCAGAGAGTTATTAAGTAGAAGAAATCAGACTTCACTTTTCTGTTTCATTAATTGTATTTAATAAGCAATAACATCATTGTGGGCCGTTTTGCAATGGAAATATTCCACTATTTAGGGCAAGGTAGGGCCCCAAAATTATTCTGCTTATTAGGGCCCCCAAATGTGCTGGGCCAACCCTGGGTGGTGGCTGTCAGTCAGTCAGTTAAGACTGATTTATACTTCTGCGTCAATCGCACACGTATGCTATGGCGCAGCCTACGCTTTAAAGCATAGCCCTCGCCGTGGCCGTCAGCGTCGCTAATGTGTAACTCTCAAAAAATGAAACTACACGACTTATCAATGCCTAGCGCAAGCTCTGTGATCGGTCAGCTGGAAATCACTGAAGAGCCTGTGCAGGACCAAGAGCCGCTCGAGCCCGATGGAGCGAGTGTTTACAAGTGTCGACTGTTTACAAGGAGCTCCGGATGGAGACTGTTACTTTGTTTACCTTATGGTTAAAGTTGTTGCACGTCCGCCGGTTCCTGCCTCAAAATGTGTGAGTCTAAACCACTTGTACATTAAGGAAGCGTTCAGGAAAAAACTAAACACCAGAGAAGAAACTCAACAGAAAGAAACACAAACACCTCACTGCCAACTAGTGTTTCGGAAGTGTATTGCAGAGCAACAGAAAAAGCGTGCAGAAGTATGAATGCACAGCTACAGGTGTTGCACGCTGATCACTTGACACAGAAGTATAAGCCAGGCTTAAAGTCAGTCAGTCGACAGCAGCCTCTAGTGAATTTACACGAGAACAGAGGCGCAAATGGCTCTCGCGAGAGAAATTTGAGATCTCTAAAAGCATGCACAGCGGCCTCTGGTGGATTCGCGAAAACAAAAACTAGCTCTTGGGACGTATTTTGCTCTTTCCAGAAATGTATATAGGGCTACGTATTCAGAATGAGCCTGAGTTGACATTTTGCGCATTGCAGTCGCAGATAGTTCTGACAAAAAAAATTCCTTTTAACATAGAAATTATAGCACATCACATGTAGTGTAGGACGCGGTGTCATAAAGCAGCACATCGAGCTTTGTAAATGAATGTTCTGTCCTCTTTGCAAGCACGTTGTTGCATAAACAGGACTCTTGAATTTTGAGCGATCGGCTGCTTTTGTGAAGGTAAAAGCAGCGTCAGCCTTGACTCAATGGTTGAAACTCTGATATTGTGTTAGATTGTTGGATGATCTGTGAAGGTCCCTGAAATGCAGACACACGTGAGCTCAACTTCACATCATCATGAACACAAACACTTCAAACTTCAAGACAAAAACGCCGATTAAACGTGCCGGTTCTCAACTCTGCTGTCGATACACGTGATGGTAATAATAAATGAACCCAGAAAGATTTACTTTTAGACCTTGACAAACTGAGCTGCACTGCAACAAAAAGCTTCTCTTATTTAGGGTTTTTATCATGTTTCTAGTCCAAATATTTTACAATTCTGAAACCAAGAAGCTTTTTCTAGACAAGCAAAACCTGTTGTCTTGTTTTCAGTAATACTGAGTCAAAATTAAGTCAGTTTTTCCCTTAAACAAGCTAAGAAATCTGCTAATAGAGTAAACCAAATAATATTACATCAAATATTACATCAATAATATTATACCAAATATTACATCAATAATATTACATCAAATATTACATCAATAATATTACATCAAATATTACATCAATAATATTACATCAAATATTACATCAATAATATTACATCAAATATTACATCAATAATATTACATCAAATATTACATCAATAATATTATACCAAATATTACATCAATAATATTACATCAAATATTACATCAATAATATTACATCAAATATTACATCAATAATATTACATCAAATATTACATCAATAATATTACATCAAATATTACATCAATAATATTACATCAAATATTACATCAATAATATTATACCAAATATTACATCAATAGTATTACATCAAATAATATTACATCAAAAATATTCCATCAATAATATTCCATCAATAATATTTCATCAATAATATTACATTAAATATTACATCAATAATATTACACCAAATAATATTACATTAAATATTACACCAATAATATTACATTAAATATTACATTAAATATTACATCAATAATATTACATTAAATATTACATCAATAATATTAGATCACATATTACATCAATAATATTACATCAAATATTACATAAATAATATTACATCAATAGTATTACATCAAATAATATTACATCAAAAATATTCCATCAATAATATTTCATCAATAATATTACATTAAATATTACATCAATAATATTACACCAAATAATATTACATTAAATATTACACCAATAATATTACATTAAATATTACATCAATAATATTACATCAAATATTACATCAATAACATTACACCAAATAATATTACATCAAATATTACATCAATAATATTACATCAATAACATTACACCAAATAATATTACATCAAATATTACATCAATAACATTACACCAAATAATATTACATCAATAACATTACACCAAATAATATTACATCAAATATTACATCAATAACATTACACCAAATAATATTACATCAAATATTACATCAATAACATTACACCAAATAATATTACATCAAATATTACATCAATAACATTACACCAAATAATATTACATCAATAACATTACACCAAATAATATTACATCAAATATTACATCAATAACATTACACCAAATAATATTACATCAAATATTACATCAATAACATTACACCAAATAATATTACATCAATAACATTACACCAAATAATATTACATCAAATATTACATCAATAACATTACACCAAATAATATTACATCAAATATTACATCAAATATTACATCAATAATATTACACCAAATAATATTACATCAAATATTACATCAATAACATTACACCAAATAATATTACATCAAATATTACATCAATAATATTACATCAATAAAATTGCACCAAATAATATTACATCAAAGGGAAAACACGACAATATTTTTTGTTTGTGTATGAAATGCTCCTTAATTTAGGATTTTTAGATATATTTGGACTAAAAACAAGACAAAACCTCTTAAGTTAAAAAAAACAGTTTGTTACAGTGTTAGTTTACTGCTTTTTATAATTCAAATAGGCTGCACGGGGGCACAATGGGTAGCACATTCGCCTCACAGCGAGAGCCTCGGCTGGGTCAGTTGGCGTTTCTGTGTGGAGTTTGCATGTTCTCCTTGCATTGTGTGGGTTTCTTCTGGGAGCTGCGGTTTCCCCCACAGTCCAAACCCATGCGGTACAGGTCCATTGGGTAAGCTAAATTGGCTGTGTATGGATGTTTCCCAGAGATAAAATATGGCTGGAAGGGCATCCCCTGCATAAAACATATGCTGGACAAGTTGGTGGTTCATTCCGCAGTGGCGACCCCAGAATAATAAAGGAACTAAGCAGAAAAGAAAATTAATGAATAAATATTAATTTGTTTAAGTTAATATTAACCTCACTTAATGAGAATGGTGGGCACTGATGAGTCTCCATTTCTGCTGACACATTCGGATGCTCGGCTCAGAATTTGGCCTCAACAACATGAAAGCATGGATCATCCTGCCTTGTATCAGCGGTTCAGGCTGGTGGTGGTGGTGTAATGGTGTGGGGGAGATTTTCTTTGGGTCCATTAGTACCAATTGAGCATCAACGCCACAGCCTACCTGAGTATTGCTGCTGACCATGTCCATCCCTTTATGAGCACAGTGTCTCCATCTTCTGATGGCTACTTCCAGCAGGATAACGCACCATGTCATAAAGCTCAATCATCTCAGACTGGTGTCTTAAACATGACAATGAGTTCACTGTACTCAAATGGCCTCCACAGTCACCAGAGCTCAATCCAATAGAGCAGCTTTGGGATGTGGTGGCCTCATGGATATGCAGCCGACAAATGCATGATGTCATCATGTCAATATGGAGCAAAATCTCTGAGGAATATTTCCAGTAGCTTGTTAAATCTATAAGACGAAGAATTAAGGCAGTTTTGAAGGCAAAAGGGGGTTCAACCAGGTACTAGTGAGGTGTACCTAATAAAGTGGCCAGTGAGTGTATGTAGGTTTAAAAAAATAAAAATACTAATTTAATTTATTATTTACCTTAAAACAAGCAAAATAATCTGCCAATGGGGTAAGCAAAACACTTTTATTTCAAAGCTTAATCTATTGGCAGATTATTTTGCTTGTTTTAAGGAAAAACTCTTCATTTTGTCAGTGCAGATACTGCTGAGGATTTCTGAGGAAGGACACCATAAAAAATTGATCAAGTCAACCCCCCAAAGATAAACCTGTATGAAACCCTGAATACTGTATGTGACATGTATGATCACTGATCTTTACAGCTTCAGCACAGAGTTCAAACACACACCGATCACCCGCAGTGCGGACGTGATAATTATACACTGAGGGAAAAAAGCTCATTGCGATTATACGGATGGAGATGGAGATCCACACACAAGCGCAGTGTGGGATTTAACACTCTGACTTTCAGTGTCCGGCTTTGCTGTTTTACAGCCCATTTACATCACATTTATCTAATGCTTTGTCCAACATTCTGCTATAGAGACTCACTCAAGGGCAAAACTGGCAGAAGTGTGGAAGTAAGGCTTTCTTTGGGAATGCTTGATTCTAATTGGCCGATGAGCATTCTAAGGTGTGCTGTTATTGTCAGATAAACGCACAGCTAAAGTAGTTCCGGCAGGTTTTGAGCACAGTAAATGACAATAAATATAATTGATTTGAGTGTGTGTGTGTTTATGTGTATCAGTGTCTATGTGGGGTTGGACAATGATACTGAAGACCTGGTTTTAGAGCACAGTAGTTGATCATGCTCACTCCTCCAAAACACCCCAAAGTGACTCAATAATATAGAGATCTAGGTACTGTGCAGACCATGGGAGATGTTCAACTTCACTTTCATGTTCATCAAACTGCTCTGCCACCAGTCTTGTGTGTGTGTATTGCTATGTGTATTGGTGCATTATCATTTTGATACAACCCTAGTAGCAAAGAATTCTGGCCCAGATTTGGCATAAAGCTGGCACAGCAGGCATTCATCCGGCACTGGCATACAGCATGTGGGCCAATCATGGCCCGGATTTGGCAGAGGTGGCACCGTCTTTAAGGTGGCACACAGGATTTGGGCCAGATGAAAAACGTAGTATTTGGCCCAGATTTAAAAATTTGATAAGTGGGCCATGTGAGTTTGGCCAGTCTTGACCCACATTTAAAATACACTAAAATCATTTTTGAGTAAAGAAAAAGAATTCTACCAATCAGGTCACTTTGAGAAAAAGCGTGCCCATAGTGTGCCTAAAGCGCATCACTCCATGCGTTTATCAATTTCATTGCAATCGTGACACACCAACCTATCTGGCCCAGTTCAGGCCCAGTTATGAGTTATTAACTTGGCTGAGACTTGGCCCAGATATGGTCTGTGTTTGGCCCTTGCCTGGAACCCAGATTTGGTCCAGTCATGTACCGTAATTCACTGCGGCATGTGGGCCAAGCAAAACCTGATTGTGTGGGCCAGAGCTGGGCCAGAGAAATTTTGCTATGTGGGAAGGCACTACCTTCAAGATACAATGTTTGACCCATTGGATTACATGGTCCTCCAGAATAGTTGGGTAGTCCTTTGCAGTGCCCCATCTAGCACCAGTATTGGGCCTAGGGAATGTCATGATATTAAGCCCAAACCATCACTGATCCCCCCGATGCTTCACTCTGGGTATCAGCAGTCTGGGTGGGACGCTTCTTTGGGACTTCTCCACACCGTAACTCTCCCGGACGTGGGAAAGACAGTGAAGGTGAACTCATCAGAGAACAGAAGATGTTTCACATTGCCCACAGCCCAGGATTTCCGCCGCTGGCACCACTGAAATTAGCGTTTGGCATTGGCACGGCTATAGCAGCCAGCTATGTGTATTGATCCTGTGGTGCTCCAGACCAGCAGTTCTGCTGGAAACAGGAGAGTTGAGCTGCACATTTAATTCTGCACTGAGTCAGGCAGCTGTGGTTATGTGTTTTTTGTTATA